>NW_021604586.1:3044611-3077943 GCF_004785775.1 Grammomys surdaster
TAGATAGATAGATAGATAGATAGATAGATAGATAGATAGATAGATAGGCAAGCAGATAGACAGATGTCAAATCAGTATCAACGTTCTTTGTAGGGCTGGGAACATGACTCAGTCGATGAAGTACTGGCTATGCACACATGAGGACCAGAGTTCAGATCCCCAGCACCCGTGAAAAGCTGGGTGTGGTGGCAAACGCTTGTAACTGGTAGCCAATCTAGGCAACATGGACAGCTCCGGGTTCAATTCCTGTTTCAAAAGGGAAGATGGAGAAACCATTGAGGAAGAACCCCAACACCTATCACTAGTCTCCACAGACAAGTGCATGCACACAGGGTACACAGGGCAAATGCACCTGTACACAAAGGGAGAGGGGGAGACAGGGAGAAAAACAATGAGGAGACAGGGAGAGGAGAAAGAGAGTGGGGAAGGGGGAGAGAGAAGGAGAAGAGAGGGGGGAGAGAGGAGAGGGAGAGGAGAGAGAGACATAGAGAAAGAAAAGAGACAGGGAGACCGAGGTGAGAAGGGGGGGGGACAGCTAGGCTTGTTTTTGTTTCAGAAAGATCAAATTACACACATACCATGAGCTTCTGGAGAATGGAACAAAGACCTGTAGAGCTAACTCAAGTGAAAATGGACCAGGGGCTTTGTCATTTCAAGTATTGTCACTTGTCACCTGGTGGGAAACAGATGTCAGGCTGTAGCGCATAGATTCTAACCTGATAGACTGATATAATCAAGTTCATCCATGAAGTCTTAGTAATGAAATAAAGAAGACACTGCACTGTTTGTTTTATGCTGTCAGCCTGCTCAGCCTAGAATCACCTAGAATCAGGCAGAGAGCCTCAGCCGAGGTTTGCGTAGGTCGGGTCAGCCTGCGAGAATGACGGGGTGTTGGTGGGGGAAGTCTTGATTGTGTGAATTGGTGGGAACACCCACCCTAATTGTGGGTGACAGCATTTCATGGGTTGAGGCCTGAACTCTGCAAGAGTGAAGCAAGCCAGCTAAGCACTAAGCCAGCAGACAATATGGCTACTTCCTTTTCCCTCTGCTCTAGGTCATGGAGGGCATGTGGCTAGCTGCCTTGCTCTCCCCGGACTAACGGAGGCTGTAACTCTGAAATTACAATCCTTTTCCTCCCCCAACTTGCTTTTGGTCAGAGTGTTTTAATCACAGAATCCAAGACAGATAGCATTTGTTAAAGATGGAAATTCAAGGCACTTTCTTAGCGCTGATATTCCAAGCACAATTATTGATAGAGAACTAGTCATCCCATTATAAGAACCTCTGTACTTAATAAGAAAGGCAAATGAATTCAGTTTAAAGGAGCTGTCATTTGATAAAATAAACAATGTATGGCCAATCAGTGTGGAAACCGCTCTTCCAGCCCACCAACCGGCAAAACCAAAGTGACATTTATATCCAATTGCACATAATGGTTTTGTCTAGTGAGTTGCTAAATATTAAACCTAGAAATGCCGTGTGTTGGCCATGACACAGAAAAACAGTGACCCTCTGTGATGACTGTTGGGATTATAAATTGGAACAACTTAGACGCTGGATTTGTGGTTATCTATCAAAGCAGATGTGGAGCCCATTCCCAGGAAAACACTAAGGAGAACAAGAAACTTCCATCTGGGTACCTGGGCTTCACTAACGGGGACAAAAAAACAGGAGCAAGCAATCTGTGCGCTCATTGACCAAAGCACGGCGAAGCGAAGGACAGTGCCGTGTCCCAGGACCTGCCCCACAGCACAGTGGCTCTCTAGAATGTGCTGTTACATGGAAAGCAGAGTTTCCAGGAAATACTAATGGGATGAGTCCATGTATATGGGGTGAGGATTGCCAATGTGTTTAAAACAGAAGTGAAAGTCTGAAGCACCACAGCAGACCATTGCAGACAGTCATTTTCCTGGGCATGGTAGGGGCAGCTTGAGGAAGGAGCTGGGGAGACTTGGGTGTAAAGGATTCTTTAAGCTGGGTGGTACGAGCAAGGGCAGGCTGTAGTTTTCTTATACCTCGCCTATGTTTACTAGATCGGGTGAAGGGAAGGGTAGTTATCCGTCAGTAGGTTCAACAACGGAATTTATGATGTTCAGATGGCAGTATCATGTAAGAATAAAAGCAGGGATAAGAAGGCACACGTTTAGAGCCTGTCTGAAAGAGAAAACAAGCTATTAGTACCAGTCTGCCAAGACAGGAATGGCTGGAAAAGCCCCCAAGAGAGATGTGATGGTTTGTATATGCTCAGTCCAGGGAGTGGCACTATTAGGAGGTGTGGCCTTGTTAGTAGGTGTAGCCTTGTTGGAGTAGGTGTGTCACTGTGGGCGTGGGCTTTAAGACCCTCATCCTAGCTGCCTGGAAGTCCGTCTTCCACTAGCAGCCTTCAGATGAAGATGTAGAACTCTCAGCTCCTCCTGCACCATGCCTGCCTGGATGCTGTCATGCTCCCGCCTTGATGATAATGGACTGAACCTCTGAACCTGTAAGCCAGCCCCAATTAAATGTTGTCCTTATAAGAGTTGTCTTGGTCATGGTGTCTGTTCACAGCAGTAAAACCCTAACTAAGACAGTAGCGACGACAGGGCTGGGTGACCATAGAGGTGGAATCAGATATGGGCAATGCCTAGGTCAGGAGGCCTCAGAAACCATGAACTGGACCTGACTTTGCAGTTGCAGAAGCTCTACTGCAGCCCTCTGCCCCCATAGACAGTGAGACTCTGACTCTTGCTGGCTTATTGGGTCTTTCCCTACTATGGGACTTAAACAAAGATTAAGATACGAGCAACCAGGAGGTAGAGGATATGTGTAGTGTCTGATGGCCACACTGGAAGCATCCTTTGGCTTCTGATATGGATCTACCATTTCTAAGAATAAACTAGAAAGCAGTTACCCATGGGTAAGGATTAATTTATTTGTGGTGTAAAGGGCAAGGTGAGGAAACAAAGGGACCTCAAGGGCTGGTGTAGTTGTTAACTTGATATGACCTAGAATCACCTGGGAAGAGTGTCTCAGTGAGGGATAGTCTACGTTGGGTTGGCCTGTGGGCATGCCTTCAGGGAACTGTATTAGTTACATTATTAACTGATGTGAGAGAATCCAGCCCACTGTGGGTGGCACCATTCCCTAGGCAGGGGATCCTGAATGGTGTAAGAGTGGAGAAATTGGACATAGCATAGCAAGCATGCCTTTGTCTATTTCTCTCTGCTCTTGACTGTAGCAGAAATAGCCTCTTTCTCCTGTAAGTTGCTTTTTGTTGGAGGGTTTTTACCACAGCAACAGAAACAAAACTAGAACTGTGGCCCCTTGGCTTCTTCTTTGCATTGTTCCAACCAGCAGTGAGCTATCACAGGGCTGTCAGCTCCAAAATGGCTCATATGCTCTCCTCTCTCACATTTCCATGTCCGTTGGACACCATGAGTGTGACATTGGTGACATTGGAGACATCACCTCTGTGGTTTTCCGTGCCTGTTAGAGTTACTGATGTTGTTACATGAGCCATCACAGAGACAATCTACCCGGCCCTTCCCTGCACGGCACGGTCCCTTCTGACATTCTCCTGCAGACATGCTCAGCACGAGAGCTCAGCTTTCACAGAGCAGGAGTCTTCCATCAGGCTGAACTCAGCCTCTGAGTCCCAGCAGGAGCACGTGGTGCTGTTCCCAGTTAAAGCGTGAAGCTTCTGGAAGAGAGGGAGGCACCACAACTCTCCAAGGCTCCCAGGGGGCCTCAGATCATCTCACACCAGTTTCTGTCTTTGTCTTCTTCCTTCTTAGTCTGAAAAGAAGACAAGACTTCAGGCTAGGAAGCCACAATGACTCCATGGACATGCCTCTCCTTCTAGACACACCCACCCCCAAACCCGCTCACCTCCTGGTAGCTCCTGGTCCCTCTACTTCCCCACAAAAGTCATCTGAGATTCTAGGTCAGCCCTGTCACCACAAGCAAAAGCTGGCACCAGGAAGGTCTGGTATTCACAGAAATTCATGGTGCCCCTTGCTCTGGGTTAACCCTTAAGCCTCTCTGTGCTCAAATGTTTTGTTGTTCAAAGAAGAAACAAGTCTATCTTACATGTTTTCTTTCTTTAGAGACTGAGAGAGAGAATAGGGGGAATATTTTGCCTTGGCCATATTTTTACATAACTCTAAAGAGCCCATGCTCTGTGATGACAACCTTTGTTTTTCTCTCAATCCAGTGAGCCCCTGATGGAGCTTAACTTGCTGTACTGTGTCCAGAGTTTCTAAGTCTCTGGTGTCCCATGGCTGGCTTTCCAAGGAAGCTAATGACTGAGTCTACCTCCTGGGGCTGCCCCAAAACAAAGCACTACAAAGTGGGCAGAGGGCTGGCGATTCTGAACCAGAAGTTAAGTGGGAGCCAATGCCACCAATGTTACCCACCCACCTTCCTAAGCCCCTTTGCTTCTGAAAAGATAACCTGGCTTAGGCAATGCAAACAGAGCCTGTGAGACCTAGGAGCTGCACATTATGTGTGTGGAAGAATTGAACCAATCAATCCCCAGGGCAGGATCATGGACTTTAGGGCCATCCTTCCCTGTGCCCATTTTCAGAAAAGGGGGGCACCATCACATTTTCTGGGCACCAAGCATCCATGTTTCCTATTTTGGAAGACCTCCAGTTCCTGCTGCCTGCAGGGATCCCAAGGCCTCCTTATCTGCTGGTACTAGGGCTTGAACACAGGGTCTCCGCACTGCTGAGTGAACACTCCGCCATTAAGCATACATGTGCATGTGTGAGTTTCAACAAGTGTGCCAGCATGATGGGCAGTCGGGGTGCTGGGCAGTCGAGGTGCTGGACTGAGTGTTGCCAGCAAAAAAGCACCTTCCAATCCCTGCACTGTGTAAGTGTGACCTTTAGAAGAAGAGCCTTCTCAGGAGTGCCTAAGCTGATGGTCTTAAGATGGAACCAATGCGTAGGTGCCCCCCAAAGACGGTCTCAAGGGTTGTAAGAAAGGGCTAAAGGGAGAGAACACAGACTCACAGAAAGGCAGAGACTAGGAGACATCACAGGCAAGAGAAGACACCGCCATGCCAGGCTGAAGGCAATGAGGAAACCCTGCTCTAGAACTTTCTACAGGAGCTCAGCCCTGCCAAACCCTTAAGGCTGGATTTGAACCCCCAGAAGCAGAAAGGAATACATTCACATGGTTGTGAACCCCCAGCCCTCTGCCCACTTTGTAGTGATTTGTTGGGGGGCAGCCCCAGGAGCTAGACTCAGCCATTAGCTTCCTTGGAAAGCCAGCCATGGGAGACCAGAGACCTGGTGACTCTGAACACAGTACAGCAAGTCCTCAGTGGCCACTTCCTGGGTTTAGATTGAGTCTTTCACACACTGCTACCCTCTCCTTCTCCCTTTCCCTCTCCTTCCCCCTCCCCCTCTCCTTCTCCCTCTCCCTCTCCTTCCCCCTCCCCCTTTCCCTCCCCCTCCCCCTCTCCAGGCTCAGTTTAGCTGCTTGTGCCTTGTCATCCAATATAAGTCTCAATCTCTCCAGGCCAGCTGCCTCTTGCTTCCCTTGACCACAGAGAAGAAGCTCTGCCCGCCTCCGTTTGTCCAACCATTGTGTAGAAAGAGTTGTGTGAGACTCACGAACTCACAAATGCATGGTACTCTACAGCTATGCTTCTAGGTTGAGGTGGGACTTTTCGGCCATGCTGAGTCTTTGTCACTCAACAGAAAGTTCCAGAGCAAAGAATGTAGCAGTTGACTGCTGAGTGGCCAGGGCTTTTCAAAGCCACTGTGCTCTTTCAATTTGACTTGTAAATTGAAGCTCAAAGTCCCCAGCCCTTAAAAACAATCTTTAGTGTGCCTGTCTCCTAGCAAGGAGGGGGAGTTTAGAAGGGAGCCAACGAGGCTGGTTGTCAGGTCTCACTGCCTCTTTGCACTTCAGCAAATGGGCAAGTCATTCTGTTGGAAAAGCAAAGGTTTTCTACAGCTTAGGTCTAAGTGGTAATGGGTTATTCTAAGAGCGAGCAGGCCTTTCAAATCCGTAATGTGAGGAAAAAGAGCTGACACTGGCCCTACTCTGAATCTCAACTGGGAATAGCCAAATCCATTCAGCAAGTGCCACAGGAACATGTCACCCTGCCACACAGTGCCTTCAGTGACGCCTGGAAGATGGTTGGTGTGGGCTTTGTTGGTTTAGTACAGGGATCACACTCAGTATGACTCTGTGTTTGAGCATCATCGTCTCCTCTTGGAGAATGTGAGCGAGTTGAGAGTCCATTATAGCATCATTCTTCTGGGTACACAGTTCAGCGCAGGGCAACCTCAAAGCACACGTCCATAGTGAGTACAGCTGAGCCAAGCAGAATGCTTGCTCTACGCATCTAGGCATAATGGCTCCCCGGGCCCATGAGTTAGACAGCCATAACAAGGACAGCATCCGTTTGAAATGTTGGAGACGCTTAGAATGTAGGGAGTTCAGTGTGCAGGTAATACGAGGATACTAACCATTGTCCATCTCTCGGCACAGCCGAAAGTTAACTCTTAAAGTCAAAATCATTTTTTACTGTTTCCTTCATCTTTACCAGGCACTGAGCCTATAGCCTATTGACCTATAGTCCTCCCACATTTGTTGTTTTAAATGTGTGTGTGTGTGTGTGTGTGTGTGTGTGTGTGTGTGTGTGTTGGAAGGGGGAATACCTGCAGGATCCATAAAAGGAGGGACATAGATTCCGATCCCCTAGAGCTGGAGTTACAGGCAGTTGTAAGCCACCCAGGATGGGTGCTGGAACCGAGTTCAGGTACTCTGGGAAAGCAGCAAGTGCTCTTAGCCACTGAGACATCCCTCCAGCTCGATTTTTCCTTTCTTTCAAGGCAATAGTCTTTTCTGAGAGTAGGAATCTTGGCTGAATACTATTAATGTGGCCATGGTCTAACTTAATTCACATTGTGATCAATATTATCCAATTATCATTTAAAAAAAAATCATGCTCGGGGTTCTTCAAGACCCAGAGTGAGAGACCATAACCCAGGACTCAGCCTCGGGATATATATGCATGATCCCACTGCCCATGGCTGGTGTGCAAGGAAGCTGGTGGCTGTTGGCATTAGATAGTGACCTGTGGTTGCAGGTGACAAGGAACCAGCCTCTACTTTCACAGAGGATGGATGGGGGAGCCGTTGAGCCCTTTCTGGCTGCCAGGCCTAACAGGAGACGATACACTAAGCTTGAGGAGAGAAGCAGCTACATGGCGCATTAGACTAAGCTGAGATGAACCTCAGGTATGGGGGAGGCGGGGCTCGCAGTTTCAAAGACAGGAAACAGTAGTCATCAACTTGTATCAGGTACCTGTCAGCCCTCTGCAGTGGAGAGCAACCCCTGCCTGTCTGTCCTCCGCTGCCATACTTTTCCAAGAGATGAACATTTATCTGGGCTAACAGAGGTTTCACATGGAGATGGGAAAGGTTATTTAAAACCCCAAATGAAATGAGATCCATGAATATCGCAAACTAACGGAGGAGCTCTCCTTCTGCCCTTAACTTGCCATTTATTGAGCACCTACTGTGTGCCTGACCCCATTCCATTCACTGAGGAACAAACGTGAGTCAAATGCATTCGTCAAATGCACATTAAATGCTCTGCGACTATTTTATTCACTGAATGGCTTCTTGATGGCTTGGACGGAGGGAAGCCATTTTCCGAAGTGACATTCTCGCAGAACAGAGAAAGGAATCATGGTGAGTGGAAATGACTCCACATGACACAAAGGACCAAGGAGAAGATGTTGCCCTTTTCCAGGCTCTGAGCCCAGAGGGTCCTGAGCACAACTCCCTCGGCTTTCAGTCTCAGCATGTTTAATTCCAGATTTGTGTGGTCCTGATGAAGCTACTTCATCAAGTTTTATTCTTCATAAAAGATCCATTTCCCTAGGCTCAAAATGCGCCTTCTCCTAATTCACTGTTATTTTATAAATTCTTTCATAGCTTGCATCAATCACAGCTGACTTCCAAGCCATAAACTGAGAGCGCACAGAGCTTGCAGCAGCTAGCCAGTGTGTGTTTACTTACCCAGCCCAGGAAGCCATTTGCAAAATCAGCAACATCACTTCCTCCCCCAGCAATGTGCCTGCATCTCTTCCCACTGAACCAGAGTCTGAGATGGGATGGACTGCAGCATCCTAACACCTTGGTATCTTGTCACTATGGCAACCATCTCAGCCCCACCTTGTGTGCAAGCTTCCTCAGCCTGTTCTTGATCAGGACACCCCTACAGTGGGGCTGAACTGGAGTGAGAAAGCACACCTCTGTGCTAAGCTATGCTAAACCTTGGCTGGGTTGGCTGGGTGACTCTGAGCCTCGTGAGGTTAATTTTAAAGAGCGACCATGCTGATCTTTTCCATTAAAAGAGACCAGGGCCTCTCAGCATATCCCTCACAATAATGACAGACAAGAACTAGTGACTTACCATCCTGACCCAACCTCCATTGCTACCTTCATATGTAATAGACTCGGGAGAGATGACTCGGAGGGTAAGGTGCTTGCCGGGCAAGCCTGATGCCTGAGTTCAATCCCTGGAACACACATGATGGTGGAAGGAGACCGCAGTGTTGACCTCTGACCTCCACGTACAAACTAGAGTACGTGTGCCCAGCCACACAGACCATACACACACATGCACGCAAATAAGTAAATGTAATTTTTAAAAAGTCAGGATGTATTTAAAAGATGGAGCAGCAGATGACTCAGAGGTTAAGAACACGCTCATGCAGAAGACCTGGGGTTGGCTCTAAGCACCCATGTGGAGAGCCACACAGCCACCTGTAATTCCAGCTTCAGAGGGTCTGGCATCTTCTTCAGGTCTATGTGGTCACCCCTATACATGTAGCATATGCTAACACAGACACACACACACACACACAAACACACACATCCATATAAGTAAAAATAAATGTTTAAGAAGTATCTTAAAGTTAGACGAGAGGTGATTTAAAGTCATCCCACTCTTCCATCACATTCTATAGGCTCCCACCCCCATTCGATTTGATTTACTAACACCCTGCTGAGCACAGAGCCTTGTTTTTTTCTGGTCTTGAGAGCTCTTATGCTCCCACGACAATGGCATCCCCGGCCCCTGCTGACTAGACATCAATGCCTTATTTTGTGACAACCAAAATCATCTGCAGACATTGTTAAATGCCACGTCCCCCCTTCCATGGTAAAACTACACGGACCCAAGGAAGATTGGACTCGCTTTGTAAAACCCATTAAATTTGTTCAGGGACTGACACACACAGAGAACGTCTTTTTTGTTACTTTTGTGGTATTGTGGAACTGCATTTCCATACTTGGGAGTTTCAGCTGCTTCGTGCTTTGCCAGCCATTCACAGTTCTCTTTATTAGGGTGGACTATAAGGGACTGTGTCTCTGCTGACACTTGCTTCTTTAGGGTGTTTTAGGCATGATCAAATAATTCAGCAGAGAGCATCTCTCTATCCTTCATCAAAAAATGGAAAATTAGAAAAATATATAATATTATATACTTACACATAGTATTGTAACATATAATATGTATAGTTATATATAATTAATAAATATATAAACCCATTTTAATAAGTTTAAGAAAGATAGCACTTTAAGGATGAAGAGCTGGGGCCACAGTAGAGTTGGTGAAGTGCCTGCCTCACAAGCACGAGGTCTGAGTTGGATTCTCAGAGCTCAGGTTTTGAACAGGATGGTAGTGCATGCTTTAAACCTAGCACTGAAAGACAGAGCCAGGAGGATTCCTGGGACTTGCTGGTACACCAGTCTACCTGAATGGGTGAGCCCAGGTCAGTGGGAGACCCTGGACCCTCCAAAAACTAAGAAGATGGATGGGTCCTGAGGAACCATGCCTTCCCTCTCTTCTGTGTAAGCATGAGCATCTGCATGTGCAAAGGCTGCACACATACACACACACTTTCACACACATACACATGTATGTGCACACATACACACAAGCATACACACACATTCACGTATACATACATGGACAAACACATACACACAAACATACAACACATACACACATGCACCTACATAAACATATATACACTCATGCATTCACACACATACACACGCATGCATGCACACATACACAAACATGCATGTGCACACACATACACACAAAGGCACACACATACACACATGCATACACATACATATATACATGAATACATACACACAGAGACACAGGCACATACCCGCGCACACACAGACACTCATGCACATATACACACATACACATGCACACACACACATGCATGCACACACACAGACACATACACACACACACAACTCACACTCCCAGGTGGACAGCAACAGAGTGACTGCTGACAGGCACAATCTCAGTTTGGGCTGTTAGTTACTTAGGATCTCAGAAACAATTATTTTTCCTAATGTTTGGCCCACCCTGGCTTAATTAAAAAGTGGCTCCCCAGGTAAACAAGGCACAGACTGCTGAGAGACTAAAACAGTCTTAAGGAGAGTCCATCCCCATCACTCCTTTATTCACGTCAAAACCCAACAAGCTTTGGAAGCAGATGGGAGACAGCCATTGCAAACATGTCATAACTTATTACATATTTGACTGCCAATTTGTACTTAAAAAAAAACCAACTAGCTCCGGGGAAAGAGAGAAAATTGGAGAGGCAAAGTCTATTGCATTTCAAATCAAGTCCACGGTAATCGCAGCTGCCCCAGAGACACTTAGGGGCTACAATTAAACCACCTCAAAGTTGAAGGCACACTCACTTTGAAGGGCAGAGTTGGGCTACTGGTTGGTAGCACCTACTCAACACAGACCTGCAACCAGAGGATAGACTTTGCAGGGTTTAATTATGTGTTCTGGAAATGAAAGTCCAACTCTACCTAGCAACAAAGCAACCAGTGCCAGCACACACTTTTGCTTGGCTTTGCTTTAGTCCCGTGGCTTCATTGGTGGCCCCCAAAACCCATCTGTGAGGTGCTGACATTTGGCAACTATGTTGCAGTTTGTTCTTGGCAGGTTTTGTTTCTCTTTTCTGCACCTGTTTCTTTGTATTTTTAGTCTAACTCTTAAACCTGCTGAGTTATCTATTCAAAATGGGAAAGTCCCACATTGAAACTCAAGTGTCTGTTGAATTATGTATCATTTTCTAACTTGTGTATACTGAGTCATTAATTTATATGCCTTTACCAGTTGTCTATTGCCACACTAGAACCCCAGGCCTTATAAAACAGAAGCCATATATTTGCTTGTGATTTGCAAGCTAGGAAGGGCTCAGCTGGGCTCACCAGAGACTGCTGTCCCTAGGCTGATCTTAGCTGGAGGCTGTCTGGTAAAAGATGCGTTCAACCTTCAATGTCAGTGGGCGGTGTCAGCCAGGGACAGTCAACTGGCAGCCCAGCTTTTACAGAAGGAGGCTGAGTTCTAGGTAAGTTCTGTGTGCAGAACTTCCACACTTCTGTTTGTATACGGCTTGTCTGTGTGCCACTGGTTCAAGAGTGTCCCATGGCTGACCCCACAGTCATAAGAAAGAACCACACAAGAATATGGCTGGGAGAATTGTGAGCTGCTGAGCCACTAGAGGAGCTGTCACTTCCTAATCCCTGGTACCAAGCATTTGAAATAAATAGATCTACTTTGAATACTCATTCATACCTAAGAAACTAACCGCATATTTCAGTTTGGTTCCCCCCCGCCCCAGAATTAGTGTTTGCCATGGTTAGTGTAAAGCAACAACCCTACTTTCTTGGTTGATATTTAGTATGTGGTAAAATGTGGGGATGAGGAAATGACTCGGTAAAGTCATTGTCATACAAGCATTAATCGACTAACTAATTAATCAAGATTGTAATAAGGTTGAGATTCCAAGATCCCCAGCCAGCCTCCATATAAAAAGCTGGGGAGGATGCCCTGTGCCTGTAACCCTAATACTGATAGGAGAGTGGAGACAGGAGGACTTCAGGGTTCACTGGCCAGCTAACCTAGTTATATGAGTGAGCTCCAGGCTCAGTAAAAAGTGATGGAGGAAGTCACATGACACTTCTGGACTCCACATGCATGCCCACCCACACAGGTACAGATGCACCAACACACACACACACGCACGCACGCACGCACACACACACACACACACGCACGCACACGAGGCCTGGCAGTCATCTCAGTGGAGAAGGGACCTCCCTATGAAAGCAAGAGATCCTCAGTTCTAATCTCCAGCACCAACATAAAAAGCTAGGGTGTAGTCATGAATGCCAATAGCCCCAGCAACTGATGGGGCAGAAACAGGATTGCTGATACTGAACAGCTGTTAGCCTAGCTCCAGGTTGAATGAGAAACCCTGACGTAATGGAATAAAACAGACAGTGGCAGGGCAGGATATCAGAGGCCCAACCCCCCTCTAGCTTCTGCATGCGCATATGGGCATGCACATCAACGGGTATGCATACACTACAGAGGGGAGGAAGGGAAACTGTAGGAAACAGAAAACTCAGACTAGCAGTGACTTAGGCCAAACAGGCCTCTTAACAGAAGAAGAGTTCATCCGCCAACAGAGCCAAGAACATGCACTTCGATGCTTGAGGAGAATCACTATGAGGTCAGTCAAGGTCAAAAAGGAAAAAGGAATGAAACTCACCCCAGCGCCTGCTGTGCTTGCCTGCTCGCATCATTTAGCCCTTCTGGTTCCACTTAGCTACCTTTACTTTTACATTCCCAGCAAATGTCCAGCACAGCAACATTGTAACAACTTATTTTCAACTGCCAATTCCCATCTGTGCCGGAAAAGTCGGAAGTCTGACTTCCCCCAGACTTGTGTGTGTCAGTAGCACAGTGGGTACCATGTGTTGGGAAAACAGCTGAGCCCTTAGGTGGTTCGCGCTTCTGTCCCCAACAGTCCTGATGAAATGAGAGGGCTATGATCTTGTGAGCCATCTTAGGAAGTCCTGCAACTTTGAAATCTTTCCTCTGCTTTTCACCCTAGGACAAAGAGTTGACCTACTTCTCCCAACCCTCTTGCCAGGAGAGCGCTGGAGCCATGAGCAAACACCCCTGATAGAGGGAGTGGCTTTGGAATGATGCCATGGGCCTGTAATCATCAAAGGGACATAAAGTGTACCTGAGATGGATGCAGGTCAACTGGAAGTAGGGCACCATTATATCCCCCCTAAGATGTTATCATCCCTGACTTGGTGCCTAGACACTGAAGGCTACACACTGAGGTCATTGAGACAGTACTGCCATCAAAAGAGGAACCAAAGTCATTGAGAGCTCTTCATGAAAACTCACATCATTCCAAACTCTCCCTGTCTACCACCACCGGAAAACTGTGGGAGGTGACTGTGTTGGTAAATGACAATCCCCGGATAATGATCAAGGGCCAGAGGGGACGGATATGAACAGCTGCTTCCCCCAGCCTCCATCCCATCTCCTCCTCTTTTTCCCGCCACTGTGAAATCTTCCCTCTGCCCTTCACCCTAGGCCAGGGAGCCAACCTCCTTCTCCCAACACACCTGCCAGGAAAGCATTGAGGGTAATGAGCAAACACTCCTGAAATCCAGTTAGGGGGGGATGGCTTGTATGTACATATCATCAAAGCAGCCCTGAGATAGATACAAATCAACTGGAAACAGGACACCATTGACAGCTCTCTAAGATGTCACTTATGCTTCCTTACTTGGCGTGGCTTTCCAGGAACACGGGCAGTGTGGAACATGAGCATCTTCTGGGTTCCCAGCAGGCTGAGTGGTACCCAGCAGGCTGAGTGGTACCCAGCAGGCTGAGTGGTTATCTTTCATATTCTTATCACTCAACAATTTACACGTCAGTTCCCATGTTCTCGGAGATGCTGAGACCACAGGAAGGAGAGCTATGTGTGTACATCCCTCACAAGCCTAGTCATAGAGAAAGCATGAGCTAGATTCCAAGGGGTCTGGTCCCACAAGGTATACCCTGTCAACATTTCCCTGAGCAATGTGCCTCTCCAAATTGAACTCTAAAGTGTGGTCATCAGAAATAATACTAGGGCTGGGGGGTGGGGGGATGGCTCAGATGGTTACGTGCTTGCCTTGCAAGCATGAGGCCCTGAGTTCCAGCCCCAGAAGGTATGTTTTTAAAAAGGTAGGTGTGGGAGAGAGGCACATACTTAAATCCCAGGGCTAGGAAGGCAGAGACATACGGGTCCCATGACCTCATATACCCTCTAAGGTCTGTAACTGCCTGCACCACACTGCTGGACTCTCCAGCATAGAGTAATCTTAGGGCCCCAGGCCAGTGAGAAACCCTATCTCCAAAAAAAGTGGTTAGTGCCTAAGGAATGGTACCCATAGTTATCCTAGGATAGTTATAAATATGTGTGTGCGTGCACACACACAAACACATGCACACCATTAAAGCTTACATCTTTCTTGGATTTGCCCTATATGTAAGGAGAGTGAACTGTCATTAAACAGGGTTAAAGATATTAAATACTACAATGTTCCATATACCTCCAAAAGGCCATGCTGTGAATAGGAGACAGTGTGTCTATGGAAGCAACACTTTATGATAGAGAGGAGAAAGTCGGGGAAATCCCATGAAGTGTGTGTGCCTGTGTGTGTGTCTCTGTGTGTGTCTCTGTGTGTCTGTGTCTGTATCTGTGTGTGTGTGTGCCGTTTTGTGACACACAAGAAGTTTACTTGGCAACATCTCCTGGCTCTGTTCACATGTCTTAGCATTGCACAGCCCCTGTAAGGCCTACAGCTGTCCCTGCCTCACTCCTGGAAATACAGTATAAAGACCTAAACACCTGTGATGCTTGGTGGCCAAACAAATTTAGAAACTATATAAATATACATATATACATATATACATATATACATACATGCACACATGCACACACACATATACATATACATATACATATACATATACATATACATATATATGTATATCACGGAATGAGAATAATTAAGGGTTATGTGCTCAGCCCTAACTGGGGTATCTTTACTTCCCTCCCTCCCCCGGGGCTCTGGGAATGCCATGGAAGAGATAGGAAAGGAAGTGAGGAGCCAGTACTGGTAGGAGCACCAGGATAATCCGGATATAACATGGCTGCTACATCTGTGAGCTCACTATAGTTACGATGACCAGGGCAAGACCAACACGAGAGCAGTCAGGAGCCCAGAGGCAGCACCGTTGGATTCAACATGGAAAAGAACGGGAGAGGACCTGATGGGAATACAGGTGCTCGGTGGTGTCCAGCGATGGTGAGGGGAGCCTGGGCATAGATAGGGTCAAGGTATATATGTGTGAAATTGTCAAATGATAAACAAAATATTTTAAAAATTTCCAAAAAATGAAAGAATGCCACATGCAGTGCACACTGGGGCATCTTTTAGAGCCCTGCCCCCCCCCCCAGGCCAGCTGGAAGGAGTCCATTGTTGGCAGGAGCTTGTAGACTCACAGTCACAGAAAAACAAGTTCAGATGTGTTCATATCGTTAAGACACCAGAGACCCGACCCTGAATCTCCTCCATCAGAGATGTGCAGTGGAGAGGAAGGGGCTCTCTGCCCGAATCAGGACGGCCACCGTTATTTTCAGCCTAGCAAGGTTGGCAGCTGTTTTCTTCTATGACAGAAAATAACTGGCTAACTTCAGACTCTTGACCACCAACATGTAATTCTTTCATTTTTCTCCGGAGGGCTACTGCTGGGTTGTCTGACTCTGGGAGTGACAGGGTGATTATCACTTATTTTGACACTCTGAATGTCGTGACGGGAAAAGACAGAGAAGGATTTTGTGAAGAAGCCAATGTGTGTGTCTATTGTGTAATTAGCCTTTCCCTGTCATCCAGAAACACATGCCACACAAGACAAGCATGGCAGGGGGCTGTCAGGCTGGTGGGGAATGGATTCTTCCTGGAGTCCAGGACACATGAACTGGGACAGAGCTGAGGCCAAGGTATCTCCACAGACGGTGGGGACATCCACACAGATGCAGCTGTTAACCTTGGGGTTGTCTATGACCACTGGGCTCAGTTCCTGAAGGAACCTCAAACCGAGAGCAGAGTCCGGCTGGTGATTGGTACGTATTTATGAATAACTGCCAAGGCAAGTTGGGCAAGAGGCCAGCTACTCTCCTCTACAGACAGGACTACAGCTCTGGTCAGTTGAATTAAAACAAAGCCCAGTTGTAGGCAAGTGTGTAGTTGAACATACTGCACACTGGTGGATGAGGAACTGAGACGATTTATAAGACAAATTGAATCATTACAGAGCTCAAACATACGCCGGTAGGGCTTAGCACATTGAAGTATGTGTGTGTGTGTGTGTGTGTGTGTGTGTGTTTGTGTGTTTGTGTGTTTGTGGTGTGTGTGTGTGTGTGTGTGTCCAATCCAAGATAATTGTATTAGTCACTTTTCTCATTGCTCTGACCAAATATCTGACAAGAAGCAACTGAAAGAGTCCAGGGGCTGGGGGGCGGGGCCGGTTACTTTGGCTCGTGGTTTTAGGGAGAACAGTCCATGGCAGCAGAGACGACATGGCAACACACAAGTCTATGGTGGCAGGATCATGCAACTGGGACTCCTCAAATATAGGTGGAACCCAAGCAGAGAGTGGGTGGGAAGCAGGTTCAAGGGCCAACGCCAGTGGCCCACCTCCTCCAACAAGGCTCCACCTCCCAAAGTTTGCACAATCTCCCAAAACAGTGTTGTCAGCTGGGGACCTGGTGCATGGTGAACACATAAGCCTGTAGGTGACATCTCACACTAAAACCTCAGCAGGTCTGTCCTTCTATGCTGCGTGGAGTAGAACAGAAGTGGAATCTCCTAAGAAGAAAAGTGAGCTATGTATCTGCTATACCTGGGAGAAGACAAAGGGAGGGCTCTGAGCCAGTCTTTCTTATTTCCCAACAATTGATTAAAGTGTAGGCATTTTCTGTGTACCTGTGGGGCTATCTCAGAGTAAATGTGGCTCCCTCCTCTGATCGACTCTTTGAGAGCCAAGAAGATGCCCAGAATGAGCATTCCAGTGCACACCGAGATGCTTCACCCAGAGTCTTTTCTACCTCCCCTAATCATCCAGACGCACGCGTGAGTCCCCAGGCCACGAAGACTTCGTTTCTCTACTTTCTTTTTTTTTTTCCTTCAGCTATGACTTCAATTAAATGAAGATTAGTGAACAGTTTCGATCATTTAGGCGTTCAGCAGACACTAGCCAAGGGAGGCCTACTGTGTCAAGTGTACTTAACCTGAGATGTTGGTGAAGAATTGATGAGGGCAAAGTTCCTTCTCTGCCTTCAGCCAAAAGGAGTTCATATGCTCCTGGATGAGATCTCAGGCTTGAGATCTGTCAGGCGGTTATGCAGAGAGTCTTGGGTGGCCCTCTCTACCGAGGTTAGCGAGGTACCAGCTCAGTGGGCTGAGCATGACTGTATAGAGTCACTTGGGTAGGAGATGCCCATTTCATTCACAGTGTGTTTAGCATGCATAATTAACACGATCTTCCAACATCTGGGGCAGAAGTAGGGATCTGCTTCTGCCGAGAATGTCCCATAGGTACGCTGGACCCCATATTTTCTCCACAATATTTCAAAGGCAAAGAAATAAGATACGGAGTAGGATGCACCTTGCAACACACAGCTGATGGCAACATGGGTGACGTTCATCAAAACTCCAACCTCTAGAGTGACTAAGGTCCCCTTAGTAACCTGACCACTCAGACTTAATGGTTAAAAATCTGACTCTGATTAATTGTGGGAAAGTAAATCAGTGTTCTAGCTTTGGTGATAAGAGGAACACGTAAGCTAAAAAAAAAATTTTGGGGGATCCTGGGTGAGTTCAATAAACTCAATGTTTCCTTTTAGCTTCTAGATTTTTTTTTTTAATATCGGCACTATTCTACTGGAAGCTACAGTTTTCCTGCCATTTAGGTCACTTCAGGTAACAGTCCTGGTTGGGTACATCACCCTGAGCAATGTCACAATGCTCAACAATCATCAGGATAAGTACCCGTATCTGTCTGATTGGGTTCTAGGCCACATTACTATTGGCGTTCATAATTACACTACTCTGAAAGTTAAGTTTCAGTTGTGGAATAGTTGCATCCACTCTGTGAGAGCATGACAGATTAGACTAACCTTGTTCCCTCATGACCAGCCCAACCCCATTCCCCTCTCTGTCCTCAGATTTAACCAGTGTGGCCCATGGGAGGCGTCACTGTGGCAAACCTTCCGTTCTCCATAGCTGCAGATAGTGCCTGCACCATGCACGCCTGCTGCGGGAGTTTCCATGGCAAGGATGTTCACACAAGTGGCGTATGAGTTGCTCGTCAACCCAATGTGTTTTATCTGATGGTGTGACCTGGAACGTTGTCCATGGTTGTCCACATCAGCTCCGCCCCCAAACAGTTTCAAAGTGTTTTATCATACATGAATGCTATCCTCTTATTGAGCCCCCTGTTGCTAGATAGCTAGGTGATTCCAGATTTCCTGCCACCACAGAGAGTCTACCCATGAGCCTCCTTGTGCAGACTACTTGACATGAGCTCTCTCAAGGGTAGAGATCAAGAAGACAAATGTATTCCTTTTACTCAGTGAAGCCCAGTTGTCCTTGTAAGTCAACATCCTGGTTCCCCTTCATATTAGCTGTGTGTGCGCAAGACCCTCACAAAAGATGACAAACTACCAGCCCAGGCATTGCCATGCAGTCTATCTGTTTCTTCATGGAAGGAGGTCCTGTGCTCATGTCTCCTGCTTGTCTTGGCAAGGCTGTACCATGTCACCATCCTCTCTATATCTTCAAGTACCTGAGGGTGGCGGCTGTCTAGCGGTGTTCATGTAAAATTCTCCATGTCCTCTTTTCCTGGTGTAGCTTTTCCCTCGAAGGCCTTTATCCCTTACCTCGCACGTACCTCCTCACCCCATGGGTAGCTGCATCAGGAACCTTCTCTGAGCCTGGGCTAGAGGAAGGCACTCTTTGCCCCCCTCTGCTAATGATTTCTGCCCCTTTGTGTCTGTCTCTCTCTGAGCTCCAGGATGCTATTATGTATGAACGACCCCCTTTGTGCTTCTATTTCCCCACCACCTGTCCCAGGCACGGGCAGGCATCCCATAAGAGTTTTAAAAGCTGTTGTCACGGAGCCGCATCCAAAATGCAATGGAAGCCCGTAAAAATAAATCGCACATCAGCAGAAGGAAAAATTAAGCTGTCACTCCGCCGAACAGGGGAGCTTTCTTTTCTGTATTTCAGGCCCTTTAATGTGATGGAACGGGCAGGAAAAGCAGAGCTCGGGAAATGATTTGTCTTTTTAATTCTAAGAGTGATTGGCAGGCTATTCCCTCACCATTGCCCATGGGGGAGAGGCCCTGACCATCCTGCCCCTTTGATAACCGTCTCCTACCCTTTGGCCCTTCCCTCCTTAGGGACCACAGTGATGCGGATGACAGCGTTTGATGCAGATGACCCGGCCACTGACAATGCTCTCCTGCGGTACAACATCCGTCAGCAGACGCCTGACAAGCCATCTCCTAACATGTTCTACATCGATCCCGAGAAAGGAGACATTGTCACCGTGGTGTCACCTGCACTGCTGGACCGGGAGGTGAGCTGAAAGGATTCTGTTTTCTTCTTTGTGAGAACAGAGCACGGCTCCCCAAAGAAGGAAACATACGGGAGTCAAGGGCACTCGAGACTGTAAAGGCAGGGACGAGACGTTTACACACAGCACGGTGGTCAGATCTCTAAAGATAAATGGGTTGGGAGGTGACCCAGCCAAGCACTCTGAAGGGCTGGGAAGCCCTGGTTATTTCTAGTCTTTCCACCAGAAGATCCATCCATCCACTCTGCAGACTCTTGAGGTTCTGGACCCTGTAGAAGGGAAGGGAGGGTCACGTTGGGGAGGGGAAGAAAGAACCTAGCTCTTCCCAAGATTACCCAGGCTTTCCTTGGTACAGTCAGGCAGCTCTATCCATGTGTTCTACCCTCTCCCTCCCTGCCCTCTCTGCCCTTTACCCTATAAACCCTCAGAAAAATCATCCATCCCTCAAGTCACATGTTCTCATGCAGAGATGCTCTGAGCCTCGGTTAGACCCCATTATTGGCTTTTTTGCTCTTTTACCCATTGTTTTAAAAAGCTTTTAGAATTAGGGGCCCTAACAAAACATTTCAATATATTTCTTTTTTTTTTCTTTTGATTCCTATTTTAAAGTCTTCTGAAAATGAGACATCTGAGAAGCCTTTGTCCTAATTTCCATTCACACCATTTGTCTTGGAAGATGCAATGGTCAGATAAAGCCCCGTATGAACTGAGCCTGTGCACAGTCCTTGTTTATATGTTGGATTAAGTGTGCACCACCACCACTTCCACCCAACGTGGCCCAATCTTTTCCTGAGTTCCAGGTCCACCCAATAGCTCATGTGAAGTCACACACTACACAGAAGCTGACTACGGGCTCTCATCCATCTCCTGCCCTCCCTCTACCTGTGAGCTGATCTGGTAATGCGGCCCCTTGTTCCAGATACCTCTTTTTTTATTATTGATATTTTATTTATTTACATTTCAGATGTTATCACTTTTCCCCATCCCCCCTCCATTATTCCCCTATTCCATCCCTCCTCCTCCTTTTTTGCCTTTTCACTGTTTAAATTACATGCAAGTATTAAAGTCAGTTCTAGGTTGAGGAACTATCAATACAACAGATGCAAATAGTCAAGGAACAACCAAGACAATAAACTCAGATAATCAAAGAACATGCAGGACAATAAACAGAGTTTTGTGATCACTTCTGTGATCACTACTTCTAAGGGTTTATCAGGATGACCAACATATCTGAGCCAACTTCCCTGTCCTAGCCCAAAGTCATTTTCATGCCTGAAGCCTACTTCTTTGTTCTAAGATTTAGATTCCTGCCTGTAATTACTTCTCTGTTCTAGCCTAGGATTTAGATTTCTGCCTGAAGTTACTTCTTTGTTCTAGCCTAATGTCAGATTCCTGCCTACAGTCCATTTCCCTGTCCTTGGCCAATGTCAGATTCCTGCCAAGCAGCCCTAAAAGCTCTCCACATCTCCACCTTTTTTATTGCATAAACCAGACTGAGCCTGTCTTAGGTTATTCTGACAAGAATACCTTCCTTACCCGTCGTGGAATATGCATTATCAAAAGCCATGTACTTATGTCTTAGGTTGGTGGATGCCATCTTGTGATTGCCAGCCTTCCTCAATGGGCTCAACACGGTCCATTTTCCATTCAGTGTTCCCAATGAAGCCATCCAAGGCTTAGATGTCTTCTCATCTCCATTTTCTTAGCTTTTCCTTGGGTCTTGTAAGATTCTGGATTAGGCTCCCCTAAAACTCTACCCTATTCCCCGAGTCTGATTCATTCCTAGTTTCTAAGTTCACACATGAGCCATCCCACACCAGAGCACATACTTCCTGTCTCATTGAAGCATCTGCTGGCCTAATGTCATATCATTGAAAAAGAAGGGGTCACTGCTTAAACTTAAACTTTAGATTCATTGAAATGAAGCTGTAAAAAGTCAGTTTCTGGGTCATGCCCACCCTTTCTGGGGCTCAGTGGTCACAGGTAGCTAGCAGAAGCTGATGACATACAGCGATGGCCTAGAATACCATACCGTAAGTCCAGAAAGTTCTGTTAGCCTAGATCATACATTAGAAATTAAAGACTGCAGTCTGCGAATGTTTGGCTCTTCACAGCCAAGTGTAGTCCGAGGACCATGACAGTTCTAATTGTACTCTCATTGACAGACGGAGAGAGGTGTGTTGAGTTGAAATGGCCCCAAGAAGATTTATGCTTGAGGGCTAAAACACTGAAGGTTAGCATGGGAAATTACAAGAAGGGAGAGAAAAGGAGAAACTCATGTTAAATTGTGGTGGCCACTTTTAAAATGTAATTGTTTCTGGCTTACAAACAAGGAGAGTAGAAAATCTTAATCCTTTCCCTTGACTTCATTCTCCCATTCTCTTCTCAACCCTCCTTGTTTCCATGGCTACTATATTGTGTGTGCATACACAAGCATGCCTGTGGGTAGGTGTGCTCATACATGTGCACACAGGCGTGAGGAGCTCAGAAGTCAGCATCAGATGCTGGTGTCTTCCTCTACTGCTTATTTTTGTTAGAGATGGGGTCTCTCTCTGAAACACAGACCTTACTGTCACAGCCAGACTTACCAGCCAATGAGTCCCTGTAATCTGCCTGTCCTTCTTTCCCAGACTTAGGATTACAGACATGGACCACACTGTGTTTGGCTTTTCCATGGTTAAAAGGGATCTAAACTATTCAGGTCCTAAGCTTACGAGGCATGCACTTTACCTGCTGAGCCATCTACCCTGACTGGTATTTCTTTTGTCTTTGAGGATGATTGATGGCTTCCCAGTGTGATTCCCTACTGTTCACCTACCAAGCATGTATCCACACACAGACACACACATGTAGACACACACAAATATAGGAATATACAAACACAAATACACACAGACATACACACATGCATATATATGTGCACACACACACACACACACACAACCAGCCTTCCTGTAATCCTAAGCCCTCCAAAGGTCCTTACCATCTTTTCTTCTGAGGGAGGCAGGACCAAATAATGTGATTTTGCCCACACAATCAGCAGCTCTTTGTTTTAGAGAAGAAAAAAAAAGAATCCCTATACAACATTCTTAAAGTTTATGTGGGGGACACACAGAGGGTCTGAAGCTCTGTGGCTCTTGTTGAGTGGCGACAAGTATATCATCACAGAGCTGAATTAAGTATTCCAAGCCACAGTATACAAGCAGCCCCAAAAAGTAGGAATTCAATTGAACTGAAATTGGGAAAATCAAAGACAATGAATGACAAGTGTCAGTTCTATGGGGGTTTCCAGAGTTCAGTGCTGAGGCAGGCAACATAACCACAATCTGGAGGAAAGAAATCTCTGCGGCTTCAGCATGTGAGCTGAGCAGGAATGCTGCACCCAGCTGCTGAGCCCACGAAGCTGCTGCTCTGGCTCTTTAAAGAGACAGGAACTACCCGTCACGTTCAAATTCCCTGGCTCACCATATCTTAATCTTACTGGGCTCAGCTACTCTCTTAAGCTTCTCGTGTTAGGTCCCTTCAGCCGGAGGGTGGACATCCATGTCAGTTTTATTCCCAGAGAGCTCTACTGAGAAGGCTTGCTATTCTAGGTATGTTTAGCCAGCTAGCTGTTCAGGATTCTCTTTCAAGAAAATGCTTTGGTGCCTGAGAGAGGGCTCAGCGGGGAAAGCGCTTACCTCCAAAACATGAGGGCCAGGGTTCGATTCCCAGAACTCATGTCTAAAAAGCAGCATGTGGCAGCATATATTGCAACACCAGCTCTACAGAGGCAGAGACAGGAGGATTGCTGGGATTTGCTGGCCAGTCCAGCCTAATTGATGAGCTCTGGGCCCACATAGAGCCTGTCTCAAAGGAAATAGATGGGTTATTCCTCAGCCTATACACATATACACTGACAAAGGTTCACATACATCCTCACAGAAGTTTGTTGTTGTTGTTGTTGTTAAAAGTAGGGGAAGGCCTGGAGAGATCGCTTAGCAGTTAAAAGCACTGGCTGCTCTTGTAGAAGACCTGGGTTCAAGTCCCAGCACCTACATGGTGACTCACAACCACTGGTAACATCTGTCCCAGGGAATCCAGATGTCTTCTTCAGACCTCAGGAGCCAGACACACACATGGGGCCACAGACATACTTGTAGGCAAAGCAAAAAAAAATAAGAAAAAGAAAAAAAAAAAAAAAAAAAAAAAAAAAAACCTTTATAAACACATAGAACAATTATTTTAAAAGTATTTCAAAAACAAGAAAAGAAAACCTTCATGTGAGACCTAGGAACTCTGATGTGAGTTTAGCTTGACTTCTCTAAAAGGATCTCAAGTGTCTATGTGTACATGTCTGTGTATCTGTTTGTGTGTTCCTGTATATGCATATTTCTGTATGTCTGTCTGTGTGTGTCTGTGTATATGTCTATGTATGTGTCTGTGTGTATGTCTATGTGTGTATGTGTGTGCATGTATGTGCATGGGGGGTGCATGCATACATGTCTGTGGGTGTCCCTGTGTATGTATATGTGTGTATATCTGTCTGTAGGTGTGTGTATGTCTATGTCTGTGTGTGTCCCTGTGTATGTATATGTGTGTATGTCTGTCTGTCTGTGTCTGTGTGTATGTCTATGTGTGTATGTGTGCCTGTATGTATATGTGGGTGGTTGGGTGGGTATGTGCCTGTGTTGACAATGACAGGGGTAGATGGATCAGAACCCCTTTGAGAGCCACTGCTCTCCCATTGCTCCCAGCTCCTCAGTTCCTCAGCCCCGACCCATGAAGAGACAAAGGTAGTATACATCACTAGCTTATCTAGAGTGGAGACTCTAAATCTTTGGCTCCTGTGAGCTCAGTTGATAGCAAAGTCACATTGATTTTCCATGTGGTGTGTTTCCTACCACAAAGCCATCTTCCAAAGAGGAGCCAGCCGGAAGTATTTGCTCCGGAAAGAGACAGATGAGCTGGCACCTCAGAGGAGGTATCACACGCTGAGAAAGTGTTTGGAACCTGCTTATTTGTCTTCACTGTTTCTGTGACTAGCTTTCTCATTGAGGGCACCATGAGGACAGTGAGGTACGGCAGTGAGGAGGTGGCCTTCAATCCACTACATATGGCTGAACATCCTTCTCTGCTTCCTCCTCACTCCCCAGGACACCTTAATCAGTCTAAATGGAGCCTCTGTCTCCATGCTCCATGGAGGAAGTGGTTTCTTTCTGCCTGCTCCCTGGCATGTCTCTAGCTCTTAGTATGAGGTAGAAGCTACTTGTTAAGTTAAAAGAGAAGACTGAGGGGGAGGCACAGCTGACTTGTGAGATTGGTGACTTCCGTGAAGCCACTGATAACTATTCCAGATTGGAAGCTCTGTGTCAGTAGAGCCCAGGTTGCACTTGGGAATCTGATACATTTTTCCATTACAAGTTTGAGCGTTTGCTTTCTCTGATATTCTACCAAAATGATGGTTTCTAAAACAAGGATCCTTATCTTCACGGCCAAGTATGGTATCAGATGTGTAACAGAGCCAGAATCTGTTTGGTGGATGAATAGGTGGATGAGTGGGTAGCTGGCTGGCTGAATGGATTGATAGGTGTTTGGGTGGATGGATGGATGGATGGATGGATGGATGGATGGATAGATGGATGGATGGATGGATGGATGGATGGATGGATGGATGGATGGATAGATGGATGGATGGATGGATGGATGGATGGGTGGATGAGCAGGTACATGAATGTACAGATGATTAATGGATAACTGCATGCATGAGTAGGTATGTATAAAGGTAAGTCGTGATGCATGGATGGATGGATAGATGGACGGATGGACGGATGGACAGACAGACAGACAGACAGACAGACAGATGATGACCGGGTAAGTGGGCAGATAGGCATATAAATGACCTATATTCCTTAAGTTTGCATTATCTCAGAACATGCTACCTAGTCCTCATTCCTGCCCAGTTACATAGACAGTCAAAGTTATTTCATTCCAGTTGCTAGCTTAGTCCTACCCCTGTGCCATCATTTATCGGCCTAATGTATGCATTTGATGCCTACCTGGTACCAAGAGCTGCACCAGGCATTTCCCTGAGGCCTAGTCCAGTGATCCACATAGCAAATGGCAGGCCTGTGGGAATCTGTGCCTCCAACTCAAATATTCAGGGAAATGTTTGTAGAAAGTAAGAACCATATATCCTACTCACTGAAATTGGGTTCGTCGGGGGCATCGTTTTCTTCTCTTCTATGGCCACACTCAGCCACTCCATTCTAACAGCTCCGTCTGTGTTTTTAAACTATGTCTGGCTGCACTACAAAATAAAATCAGATAAAGGTCTTGTGGTTGATAAATGGTCTATTTAGCTGATCATCTTGGCTTCTAGAATGGAATTCATCAGCTGGAATCTGCCAGCTTTTTCTGAACACGGACACAATTTGCAACTACTCAGAGCACCTAATGGTCAGGGATTTTTTTTTTCCCAAATAGAAACAGTTTCCAAAAGAGGCCCTTAAATAGAGAACCTCCCTGCAGAAGAGCCCTTGGTCTTCTCAAGGGGTTCGAGCTGAGTACTTTCCCATCTTTGTTTCAATTTGCCTTCTTTATAATGCATCATCTTGCAGATAATCTAGGCAGGTGATCGTGTGCCTATGAAATATGCACATACTAAACCAGATCATAGGCCCAGAAATGTCTTGATTTTCTATTTGCAGCTGGTAAGGGATTCCCTAAAATTTCATCAGTGCCCAAAGTTTTAGGCCAAATGTGAAAATTTGGAAGTTCTTCCCATGTGGTAAAGGGTTTACTTTTAGTTGTATTTGCATTTATCTGCTGTGAGGTATTTGGACAGTTCTAGCATGTGTCCAAAGTGAAAACAGAGAATGATCTGGAAATACCTTTTTTAAATTTAGTTGTGTGTGTGTGTGTGTGTGTGTGTGTCACCTGTACAGTTTCCCTCAGAGGCTCAGCAGAGGGCCTCAGATTCCCCCAGAGCTGGTGTTACAGGCAGTTATGAGCCATCCTCTCATGGGTGTTGGGAACTAAACCATGATCCTCTGGCAGAGCAGCAAGCACTCTTAACTGCTAAGCCATTTCTCCAGGTTCCCAATGGATTATTTCATGCAAAAAAAAAAAAGTAGTTGATGAATTTGGATGCAAACCCTGAAGTCCAAAGAGGATGGTGTGCTTGGTTAGAATGACCTGCGTTATCTCACTGTCGTGTAGCTGCCTCCCAGAGACACATGAAGGAAATTGTGAAAATGATATCAGATCAAGCTGCCCAAAAAAATAAGAGATAGCATCTCCTCCATTCCATGAATAAAAATTAGAAGCAGTAGTCATATTCTTGGGGAAATAAATGTTTCGAGTCCATTCTAATCTATGCTAATACTTCTCTCGTTACTATCATGTTTAAAAGATTGGTGATAATTGCATACAATTCAATCATGCTGCCAGGAGCACTGTCTTTGTTTGCCCTGGTGGGCGGGACCAGAATTAGATAGTCACAGCCTCACCATCCCTATAAGCTATTTACTCATAAATATTTTTGTTTGGATAATTTTCTCCATTTTTTTTTATCCCTCTGCTGCCGAGCAAATAGAGGAAGGAAAAAAAAAGCAGATGTAAATAAATGGTCTTATTATTTTTAAAATAACACATTATCCTTGCAAATGAAACACAGATGGTGAACTGCACTGTGAGATTGCGCTCTTTCCGTGTGTCAGCAAAGACAATGGAGCAGGATGGGTCTGAGGTGGGATGCCAAGCCCTGAGGTCTGACGTGAAGTTGCAGCAACATCAGGTTCCCACAGATGATGTTTTCTCTGTAGAAACAAGAGGTCACTGGCTCTCAGGCTATGCCTTCCTCTCTCTCTTCACTCGTCAGATTCCAGAGACCCGAGTGCATCTAACACCCTCCCCATCATCCCCACTGCTCCTCTATGTCCATCTAACGGCCTCTCCTTCATCCCCACTGCTCTTCTATAGCTGTGGGTTGACTAAGCTAAAGCTACTGTTCTGTCCAACTGCCCAGTATGACTTCAGCTCAACTCAAGTCTGATCAGAAAGCCAGGAACCACGGGCAGAGAGGCACTGTCTTCCACATAAAAATCCAGCTCTCGTGTCAAAGGGAATAAAAAAAAGAGTTTATTCTAGAGCCAAATACGAGTGGCCAAGGCTCAGGAACACAGATTCAAATTAACCCAGATTCCGTGTTCCAACATAGTGACAGTTTTATAAAGTTTTTATGGTAAATAAAATTATAAATCAAGGTACTTTTCAAATACACTTCTGGAAACATCAGGGAGGGATAGAGCAAAGCAGGGATGACTCTGTCATAGGCCTCAGGTGACATTCTGGGGCTTCCTTTTTATACATTTACCGGAGTCACAGGATACTAGGTCACTCACAGTGCTGGGCTATGACTACTGAAGTATGACAGTGACTACTGAAGGTAGCCCAAGGTTAACTTTGCTCCTAGCCTGTGACACCCCAGCTCTCCCCAGCCACAAGAATGCTAGTCAGTCCGACTTACAGAATGGCCAGAACAGGTTTGACTTTTTGTTTCCTGTGAATATCCATTCATTCAGCTTCCTCGGGGCCAGTTTCTTCCCTGCCACATTGAGGATACCCACCATCCTTTTCTCAGAGGCTAATGGGAACAATTGAGAGAGAGAAACACCATTGTGATGACAGGAAGCCACCCTGAATCATGTTGACTTCCCATGATGCACAGGAAGTCAACCTAGACTCTGTCTGTGCAACAGGGAATAGAGCAGGCTCTTTCTCTTCTGGGAAAACCCAAGGTCGCTGAGTTCCCAAGGCTCGGAGATAATTGTTGATGCGATTAGCAAACGCTTTCAAATCCCTGCTGAACCTGCAGCGTGTAGGGCCCATGGAAGCCCTCCTGGTTTGGAAGCAGAAGTCTGATAGCAAACACAGACATAGAGGGTAGGGCACTTCTAGTGTTGATCCCCTGGAAAGAGTAGAGGGCTAAGTGGAGACGCAGCACTTCGAGCCTAGTAGTAGGAAGAGCAGCTGGGAAAACCTGGGGAAGCTGAAGGTAGAAGGAGTGGCCTGGAGACGCCACACAAGACAGGAAACTGGTACTGGAACTCAAAGGGCTTCCGATGCCTTTCTGGGGATGGCCTCCAGCTAGCTATAAATGGGAAGCGGTTAGACCCCGCCCTGCTCATCGAGGCACTTGCAGGGTGTTGACTTGCTCCTTGCGCTGATAGAGAGATGATGAAAGCCAGCAAAGAGGCATCAATGAGAAAGACATGGGAGGCTCAGGGATCAAATGGAGGCTCAGAGCTCCCTCACTAATCAAGGAGGGTGATGGGGACTCCGCCTTGACTCTCAATTCCGCCATGTAGTTTTCTACTAATAAACAGCCTGTTTTGAGCCTCCTGTTCCTGGGTACATGGTAGCACTGGGTAGTTGATAGTCACATGGCTGGTTAGGCAGTAGTCACGTGGCTGGGTAGTCAGTAGTCATGTGGCTGGTAGTAGTCACGTGGCTGGTAGTAGTCACGTGGCTGGTAGTCAGTAGTCACGTGACTGGGTAGCCAGTAGGCTCGTGGCATATGTTAAATGAAGACATGGTTTGCCGTTCAGGGAGCTTCATCTTTGGGACTTTGACAAATGTTTTGATTCATGGAATTTTCTCTTCATTTCCCTTTGTTTTCCTTTGGGTCTTTGTACATTAAAATAAAAGAAGCTTCAGATGTAAGCTGGTGTTGTAAGTTGTCATCTTAAACCTCTTCATCTCACTGTATGTGGAGTTGTCTTTTTTAAAAAATGAAGAAGTGATCTCTTTCAGAGAGTGTGGTTTTTTTTTCTTTTCAATCCCGTTCTCATAGCAGCCAAGAACTGATTGGTGAGTTATTACAGATTTTCTTCATGAACAGGTTTTCCGGTTACTGAGGTTAAATGACAGCCTTCTGAACCCCCCTCCCATTAATGCTTCAGTCTAGAGGGGTGTCTGCCAATTTAGGATGGCCTTCTGGCTGAGTTCTGGTGTAAAGTGGTAGAGAAAAAAAAAAAAACAAAACCAAAACGGGACAAGGCTGTGTTCTTGCTGCAGTGAGAAACCCAACATCAGGAGACAAGCTGCCTGGGTGTCTCCGAGTGCAACTACAGATTTAACATTAGTGAGTGTGGTCTCAGCCTAGACAAGCAAAGCTGTGGTTGGTTTCCACTATAAAGCCATTTGGAGAAAGCCTCCATCTCAAACTAGCACAAACTAGTAGTACAGGGCTTCCAAATACAAATCTCCAAGTTCCCGGGATCAGGGCTACATCCCGAGTGGTTTTAGAGAGCACCTCCCTGCTGACACTTTTCCTCATGTGCATGTGACTCCATCAGACTGTTACTTAGGAGACCTTCAGGAGACCTGGTGCTGTCCTGTCATGTTCAACAGCCAGCAGGGCTGCAAATTTAAGACCTTCTGTCAACTCAGAGATGAGCAAATATTTTTATTGACACCCAGATAATAAGTCTTTCTGGATTTACGGACTTGAGTAATCTTCATAGATGGCCCAGTGGTTAAGAGCACACAGTGCTCTTGCAGAGGACCCAGGTTCAGTTCCCAGCACTCATACTGGATAGCTCACAACCACTTATAACCAAAGCTCCAAGGAATTCTGATGCCCCTGTCTATCACGTGCACCTGCGTCAAGTTCACCTACCCACATAAACATACGTGAAAGAAATAAAAATAAAGGTTTAAATTTTTTCAAAAATGTTAAAAACGATTGATGAGGCTCTTACACGGTGCTTTCAGGATTGATCTAACCATTTTAGAATGTTAGAAAAAAAAGTGCATTTTTTTTTTCAGTATGTGAGCAATCAAAAACTAGACAGCAGGTTGGCTTTGACCCAGAGGCCATAATTGACAGATACTGACCTTAATGATCACCAGTCAAGGTGGGTGAAAAGTGGTGCCCTGACATATTGATTCTCACTTATCTCCATGTGTCTGTAGCTGAGGGCCACTCCATGTACTGAATCACAGTTATTTATTGCCCCCTGACGAGCAATTATCTGAAAAGAAGCGAAGCCATGGACAGTGTGCTTGCCTTCGTTCTTTTGACAGCAAAGTCCGTTTCCCTCCTTATTAAGAAACAGATTAACCTCGGATAATTAAATCTTGACTCAACGTCAGATTGCAATCATTAAAACAATGAGTCCAACCTAAGAATAATAAAATGGAGTACTGTCCAGACGTGGACCTGCGGGCAGCATTGAGACTACCCCATAGGTACTTAGGTGGCTAGTGTGACCATTTAAAATGTCTTTAATACTTTTCAGCTTATCAACCCTCAGAAGTATCAAAGTTGGGGTTGAGTCCATCTGGGAAGGAGTCTGTCAGAGCAGAGCCCCACAGGAAAGAAAGAAGTCTCAGAGATGGCCAGTTCTCTCAGCAAAACTTAGAAGCCGTTAGAATTGCCAGCAGTACCAGGGGCTGGAAACAGGAGAAGTGGGTAATATGGGTGTGTTCCCACATCCTTAGTCTCAACAGGGAACCCTTGTAGAGTGGGAAGGAAACCTAGCATTTTCCAGAATCACCTGGAGACAGAAAAGGGCATCCTGTACCAGGCTCAGGCATTTCATTTAGATCTAGAGCTTGACCTCGAAGCCATGATCAGAACTAATCTGAAATGAGTCTGTTGGCTTTCTGCTGTGTGTGACACAAGTCAGGCACAAAATTATGTGTTGCACATTTAATTGACTCTCGATGGCTATCTCTCAAGGTGGATGGAGAAGCCCTAGTTACACAGAGGGAATGCCAAGGTCACTGAAATCTGAGCCCTGGATGTCTCACCTCCATAACCCATGGATGTTTTCCCTCTTACATTTGGTCAATGCTACCACTGTTCATCTGGGAGGTGACTTCACAGAAAAAGCAGGCTGTGAGCTGTTGGGAATTGGTTCTAATGTTTTGTCTTATTTCATTCAGCTCTCAAAAGCCGCGCTTCTAGACTTGAGGGCTCCTGCCCCAAGTTGGCTTTAACTGATAATAAAGAATTGCCGTATAACCATTGGTTGGGCAGGAAGATGGAGCTGGGACTTTTAGATTGTGTGGGTAAGAGATGGAGAAAGAGGGGAAAAAGAGGAAAATTGCCATGACTCAGAGGGAGAAGGATCAAATTTAAGAGCTGCAAAAGAAAGTTCATCCAGCAATGTAGGTGGAAAGGGAAAGCGGCTCTATTGGGGGGGGATGGGGAGGTTGCCCAGAAGATAACAGGGCAGCAAGTACAAAACACAGATTTAGAAGATATTAGGCCCCGGGCCGTGGTGGCGCACGCCTTTAATCCCAGCACTTGGGAGGCAGAGGCAGGCGGATTTCTGAGTTCGAGAGTTCGAAGCTAGCCTGGTCTACAGAGTGAGTTCCAGGACAGCCAGGGCTACACAGAGAAACCCTGTCTCGAAAAACCAAAAAAAAAAAAAGAAGATATTAGGCCAGAAATACTGGAAGAAAATATAAGCTAGCCTTGGGGAGGATTAGAAATGCCCAGCCTTTGAGCTAGTCAAGGCATATCAAAATTAACCAACATATGTATGTCTTTCATTTGAAAATCTGGAGAGCTCTTGGGTGGGTGCAGCACATGCAGGACCTGCTGGGAACCAAAGTGGTTTAACAAATTCACCACTACAGTGAGCCATCTTTCAACACAGGAAAGTAAAATGCCTTGAAGTTTGAGCATGAAGTTTGTTCTGGCCCGGATGTGGGCTTCAATTCTCACCGTGGTAAGGATGGGGTCCCAATATGTCACTGAGTGTAGGGATGGCTGATTGTGGTTGGACAGCCTATCAGTGAGCAGATTTCTGGAAAAGAGTGGTTCTCCCTCTCCTACCAGCCATTAATTGCCCAAAGGTCTTTATCTGATGGTGAGGCTTTGTGAGACTCCCCATCCGTATTGGAATACTATCTCTTGTTATCATCATGCTGGGTTCATTTAAGTGACCATATTGTTAAGAGTTCATGGGGGTAGATTTCATGTCATATATAAGACACTAGCTCATATGGCCAACACTGAATGGATTCATCAGATTAGTGTGTGCGTGCGTGCGTGCGTGTGTGTGTGTGTGTGTGTGTGTGTAAAACAGTAACAAAGAAGAGGTCATAAAGTTGAAAAGGAGTGGAGTCAAGGGGACATGGGAATATAGAAAGGGACAAATGTGGGGTTGAGATAATATAAATACAATATTCAAGAGTGAGATTTCAAAAATACAAAAATAAATATTTGTAAGACCAACCAAATAAAATAAAATAAAAATGGACCAGGTGGCCTTCTTCCAGGTCACTGAGCTTAGGTGGCCTCTACTTCTTCCTGTGGTCATCTGGGTTTGAGGCAGCTGTGGGCAGAAGGCTTTCTCTTCAGTTAGCATAGAGATAGAATACAACACAGAATCAATGAGAACAAGGGGATTGGTGGAGGGTAAAGGAGGTTATCCCAACCCTGGCAACCTAAAGTTGTTCTCTTGGACCCACATGAGAGAGAGAGCAAACTGACTCCCACAAGTTGTTTTCTGACCTCCTGTGCCGTAGTATACAGGCACACATGCTCAGTGGAATGGATACAAAGGTGGGTGGGTGAGTGGGAGGATAGGTGAATGTATAGATGGATGGATGGATAGAAGATAGATAGATAGATAGATAGATAGATAGATAGATAGATAGATAGATGTGTGGGTGGGTGGATGGATAGATGGATGGATGGACTGATGCATGTGTGGGTGGGTAGTTGAGATAGATAGATAGATAGATAGATAGATAGATAGATAGATAGATAGATAGAT
>NW_021604586.1:3077953-3081366 GCF_004785775.1 Grammomys surdaster
GATAGATAGATAGATAGATAGATAGATAGATAGATAGATAGATAGATGGATGGATGGATGGATGGATGGATGGATGGATGGATGGATGGACGGATGGACGGATGGATGGATGGATAGATGGATGTAATAGGGAGAAACTTTTTAAAAGACTAAAATGCTTCACAGTGTGTCCCAGTGCCCTCTGGACCAGCAGTTTCACAAGAGCCAATATATATGCCAAGACCAGCAACAAGGGTTTCCATTGGGTTTTGTGTGAAGAACCATGGTCAAGATCAGCCACAGAGGATTTGTGACACTAAGTTGTTGCAAGCTGACAATTAAAACTAACTGTGACAGGAAGCTGCGCCATGATGGGAAGAGGGTATAACTCTGAGTGTAGACGGGTTTCAATGCTACCCAGTTGATTTGTTGGCAAAGCAGTAGGAGTTATGTCACACATGGGAGCCTGTGCCGGGATGCCAGAGTCACAGACAAAGCAATTCCGATAGCAGGAGAGGGTGCCTGTAAAGTCACACTTAAGAGAATCTTGTCACCACATCTGCAGAGGAAGCCGCAAGCATCCTAGTTTCCCTGAGTGGCACAAAGCTGGTGGTGGATTTGAGTAGCTACGTGTGACAGTCACAAACACACTCACTGTCTGCTTGCCTCTCCCATCCCTGCCCCAGATCCCAGCAGGTGGTGAGCAGACCGAGCTGTGTGTGTCTGTGTTTTCCAGATAGGCATGAGGAATCATTTGTTTTGACCTTTACAGAGAGCAGATGTAGAAATGACTCTGAAATGCAGTGAGTGGCATCTCTATTTATGGATGTCTAAACTGGGAGGCAGAATTCAATTCTGTCCACTGCTCCCTCTCCAGGGTCTTCTGAATTGTTTTCTATAGAAAACTCCTTGGCATCAAAACTCCAGTTTTTTGTCACCTTGAGCTCTGGCATTCTGGGACAGGCATGAGTTGGAAGATTTCTCTCTATTCTTGTCTTGAGTTTGACTATCTCTGTATATGTGTCACCTTGACACCAGACAACCACTCCTTTAAGTATTATATAAAAATGTACATCCCTCCAGACAGATGGTCAAATATGGTCCACAGGACTCAAAGGTGTTCCAGAACAGCTAAAAAATAATGTGTCTGTTAAGATTTGGTGTTTGGTAAAAATAATACCCGAGGAGTTACCCTGCCTTGCCTGAGTCACAAGGAAGACACCAGAAAGCTGGGCTTGAACCACACACCTCTGCTCTATTCACTTCCTATGCTGCTGAGGAGAAACCTGGGCCATGTTCCTGGAGAATCTTAACAAGCGTCTATAAGGGCAACCTCAAACGTTATAAGACTCATTTCAGGAATGTCTGTGGTTTTGTTCTGAGATTCCTCATGTGTGGTAAGCTTGACACAGTTTCCCCAGTTTTTCCATTAGACACCCCATACAGTAGCAGACACTGGACTTTGAACATAATGCTGCTGGTAGCACTTATTGCTGACTAGTGCTTAGTGTTGGCGTTGCCAGCGGTATGACACAGGCATGGTCCAAACAGAGGTGAAATTCCCCCAAGGTGATTGGTCTTATCAGTTGGTTGCTTCAGAAATCACTTAGGCAAATGGTAAGGCACAACTCCAGGTTACCAGAGAAAAATTAGATTCTGCCCTAAGGAATGACTGGTCCTTTGATGGACTCATTATATGAAGGCATTATTGAGAAGTTATAAAAGAGGACATATGGCCTGGCTGGAGGAAACAGGGTGCTGGGGACATGTCCTTGTTACTGTTCTGCTTCCTGTCCACCCTGAGGTAGGCTGTCCTGCCATCCCCTTCTCACGCCAATAGAGCGTCAGCTCTGAGACCATGGGCTAGAGTGAACCTTCTCCTTAAGTCGTTGCTGTCAAACATAATGATGAAAAGCTTACCATACAGCCCTGGGCCAGATTTCTAGATGGCATGTGCACTGAAGGCTGGGGACTACTCCAGGAGATTAGCTGGTTCCTATACAAACAGTCAGCCATCCCCAGGAAATGGGAAAAGCATAAGCTGCTTCTCATAGTGCCCTTCCTTCAGCTCTTGTGAAGGCCACAGGGGGACCCACTGGATTCTGCCTCACAGTATCTACAGAGGTAGATGGATCTTTGCCTCCTGTAGGGTTAGCATGATGTAGGGATTCAGGCTGTGTTGAGAATGGTCCTATCCTCAGCTAGGCATCAGGCATAAAGTAAGGCTTTCATTCATCCTCGTAACTCTAGGACTGGATTAAGTGCTGATGAAGCCTTTCCTTTATGATACTTCCAAATTAGAAACCTCCCCAAATGCCAGGTGACTAGAGACCAAGTCACAAGCCTTTGTACCAGTAGAGATGATTGACAAGGGATGAGTCTATAGCCAGATGAACTTGCTAATGCTTTAGACCACAACTAGAGTGAATCTGACCTGCCCAACCTCGGGAGGGCAGATGGATCACGTTCACCCAGGCAATGTCCACCACAGGAACATTTTACCTCCTGGAAAGGGGTGGGAGAGAAGGAAAAAGAAGAAGAAAGGGAAGAGTAAAGGAAATGAGAGAGAGAGAGAGAGAGAGAGAGAGAGAGAGAGAGAGAGAGACTCAGAGAGAGAGCACATATGCTAGGAATTGTATCACCAGTCAAGTCCTCTGCCCCTCCCCCAAAGTGGAGGGGGGAGCAGAGGAGACACTCCGCTCTAGCCCAGTGTAAAAAGACATTTTACACAGTAAAATGACAGCTATCTTCATAATGGATGTTTTTATGTCAGAAGTATGGTTTGATGGGTGATGTGAGCTGGCTTTTTCATTCCCAATTAACCCTTTGGCTCTGGAGAAGAGCCTAGATATAGGAATTTTCAAGCCTGTCCACTTAGCAATCTGAGCCTTTGTCACTGGCGATCCTGAGCAGGCTGATCTTCCCTGTACATGAGCTGCTGTACATGCCATGCTTGGTGATACTTCCTGAGTCTGAAACACCTCACACTTCCCACTGAGTGAAAGAAGAGTTTAATTGCTGTCAGAAAGTCTTGGCCTTCCCACCGTCCCTCCTGACAGACAGTAGGGAGCTGTAAGTTCCCACTAATGACTTCCTCGGTTGTAGAAGGTGGCAAATGAACTGAGTACTTGTCACCTGGACTTAGCCTCCTGGACTCTAGCAAGGTGAGACCTTGGGAGATAGCGGCTTCATCCTGTGCAACAGATATCCAGACAGAGCAGTCCCAGGCCTGCCAGCAGCAGCTGTTAGGGCAGATAATGAGGTTGCCCAGTGTCCACCAGATGACAAGAAAAGTGGCCTCAAAGCATGAATGTTTAAAATAGTGTTTGTTTATGTGGTGCTTTAAAAAATAGAAAATGTATCCATATAAGTGAGCAATTAGTATCCTGCCAATAACTTGCACAGTGACATGTGGATGTGATTTAAAAAAAAAA
>NW_021604586.1:3081376-3110982 GCF_004785775.1 Grammomys surdaster
GGGAAGCCAGGTGTGCATCACTGTTGTCCCAGCACAAACCTGCTGTTAATGGCAACAATAAAATACAGGGTAAGGACAGCTTAGCCTGTGGTCTGCTGGGAGAATCGGATGGCAATATTGTCCATGTCCCTCGTGAGGCGTAAAGAGATGTAAACAGCTTATAAATATTGATGCAGGCCTCCGCTGCTGCAGCTGAATACTGTAGAAATCTATCTAAATTGCACGTGGCACCCAGCCACCTGCAGAAAAGAATGTTAATAGGAAATTCTTGGAGTTATTCATCTTCCCCACTAGAAGCGGGGAGGAGCGGGGACGATACCAGATCCAGAATGAAAGGGGCCTCGTTTGGGCTGACCTTAGGCTGAACCCCCTTGAGAAGGAAATGTCACCACTTGGATCTTCATAAGGCGGTAGCCCAAGTTACCGGCGCCGTGCTCTGAGACCAGGATAGCACACGCTTGAGTGCAGTGGTTTTCCAAGTGGCTCTCTAGGAGCAGGGTGGTTCACGTGGCTGATACAGAGACAAATCCTTTAGCCTTCACATCCCTGCATGCAGTTGTTAGGTCTCCTATCTTTCTGTTACCTTCACTGGAGAGACTGTTGGTCCAACTCCTTCCTCCTGGATACCACCAGCAGAGGGGAGAGTCTGCTCTGACCATGCCTTCAGCCTGTATTCTGTTCCCTGCCCTTCAGTCTTTACATCATCATTGGATCTTTCTGCAAAATCTATCATGGTTGCCTCAGATCCCAATAGAATAGATCCCCCCAGAATGTCCTGTAAGCCTTCCAAAGACATGTATTATTGCCTTGATAGAATACACACACCCATCTCATGCCACCTCATGTTATGGAATGTCAAGAAGTAAGAGGAGGGTCTGGGAGGAAGTAGACGGGGCAACGACACTACAGTTTTTACTTTTAAAAAAATTCGAAGCGTGCCAGGGAAACCTGGTCTCAGTTATAGCCTTGGAGTGAGTGTGTTGCGGTTAATAATTAAAACGGCGACACCCAATCTGGCTTGTTCTTATGGGGCACCCACGAGATGCCATCCTGGCGGCTCGCTCTGCCAATCCACCACACGGTCTCCACAAAGCTTGGCTGTACAATACCCGCCATCCACAAGGTATCCGGTAGAAATGAGACTCTGAAGCTTAATGATTATATAATGGCTTTATATATTTAAAAAATGCTCAATTAACAATTCGCCCACACAGCTAGAGTTGTTTTCCAATATCTAACCTTAAGATATAAATCGTTACCCAGGACCTTTCTGGACCCACGCATGGTTCTCCATGGCTGCTACCTCTCTCCTCTCTCACTCCACCTCTTCCTTCTCCTCTTCCTCTCCTTACCCCTCCCACATTAGCTCCTCCCAAATTACCAAGTTTATTATAAAATGTAGCAGGGGAAACATACTGCTACACGGATGGGGCTTCACCTTTGTAAAAGTAATCATTTGTTATTCTCAGGAACACACACACACACACACAAACACACACACAAGCCTACACCCAATAAACACCCAGTTTTAACCAGTTCTGTAAAAGAACATTGTAAAACTGCAGGGCAGTGGTGTCCTGGCTTGTCAACACACCGGTGGAGTGACTTGTCAACAGGTGGTAACACTGAGTTGAGCACTGCTGGGCTCTGTCCCTGTCTTACCTCCTCCAAATTCAGGATTGTGACAAAGGGCACCAGGCTGTCCCAGGTTCCAGCCTCCTCAGGGTTATTATCCTTTCAGGGCTTGCTGGGAGAGACACCAAACTGAAGGAAAGTCTTTCCAACCCAACAGCTTGAGTGCTGTTTCTCTCCACCTTTTAGATCTCAGGTTCCAAATTCCCACCCACCAGTCATTATCAGGGTCACCCCAGCCAGCAGCACCAAGCCTGTGTAGACCTATACCCCTGGCAGGTGCTGTCCCTCTGCCTGAGATGTTCTTCTTTTACCCAGCTGAGTGAGACCCAGTTCCCAAGTTCCAGCTAAAATGTGACTTCCTCCAGAAAAGAGCCCTTCTCCCCATCCCCACCCCTCCCTATGGTACCTGCTGTGATGCTCTGCCCTCAGAGGGAACTTCTTCCTTAGGCACCCATTACTGCAGTTAGAAATGAAGGTGTGACTTCAGGGCTCCCCACCCACATGCAATGAGTTCAGGATCCATGTCCAATGTGTTCCTTACCTCTAGCACCTACCACTGGGGTTGCCTGCCTGTAGCAGGCACTCTGATTGTAATCTGGTTGATGGTGGAAGGAGGGCCAGAGAGGGTTGAGGCTAGCTGTTGGTGTCATCCATTCCCCTGAGCTGTTACCCTCTGAGCATAAGGGCTGAACTTCTTTAATTCCAAACCCAATCCCCAGTCTGATCATGTCCCCTCCTCCTTCTACTTCCCTTCAATAGAGACCTAGGGTCCACTGAGGGTGACCTCTCCCCATCAACCAGTACTGTCCAGCACGGGGCTACCAAGTCCTTCCCATGCCACATTGATTCTGTCTTCCAGATTTCATGTTGAATTTTTCGGGTCAGTGACCTTCTGTACCCAGGCAAAGTTCTGGCTGCCACCACCCTGGGAACTGGCTTGGGTTTCCCCTAGCTCTCAAATCCCACCTCTGTGACCACATCTGGTGCTACATCCAAGACTCTGGCTGTCTGTTTCCTTCTGTGGAATCGCCGTAAGACGATGGCTCAGCAGTTAAGGGCATTTCCAGATCTTTCACCAGAACTGAGGTCTATTGCCAGTACCCTTGTCAGGAGGCTTGCTGCCACCTATAATTCCAGCTTCAAGGGACCCGGCGTCCTCTTCTGGCCTCAGTGAGTACTGCACTGATATGAATAAATTCACATGCAGATCCAGACAACACACACACACTCACATTATTTATATAATATATATATAACTATATATTATATATAAATTATATAATTTTTATTTTTAAAAGAGAACCAACTGTGTTCCCAACACTCCAGTCCTGTGTGTCACAGTTTCTAGAACCAACACTCTTTAAAGGAAGACAAAACAACCAGACCCCGTGTCTGTCAGGACCCAAGAATAGAGAATCACTTTCTCACTCTAACTGGCTGGGCCACCAAAGGCAGTGGGGTGACTGGCACTTTGCCACGAAGATCCTCAGGTCACTCCTCTTAATCAGTCCCCTGTAGTCCATCCACAAGAAATAGACATTATTTCAGTTGTGTCTGTTAATGAAACAGACCCGAAAAGTTGAAACGTCATTCCATCTGTCTCGACCTTACCATCCCACAGATACATTTTGACCAAGAAGCATCTGAATTTGCATAATGGTAATGAATAATGCATTATTGGGAGAATAAATCAGCATGTGATCTGCATGAGTAATGACTTTGCACCAGGTGGATGGAGGCGGGGACACTCATTGGTTGCATTTATACTGAAATAGACTTAAGGATGCATACCCATGTTGGTGCCAGTCCTTTATGGTTACAGGGGTCAAAGATTCCCATGAGACTTCTGATGGGTGGAGTGAGTGGGCCAGAGAGGCCCTGAATTAGCGCAACACCTACTGGATGAGTGGTCTTGGCAAAACAGCAGCTCTCAGAAGATCACATGTCTCCACTGGAAGATGTAGATCCCCTGTAACGTGGGAAAGCCCTGATGATTATTAGGTGAGGAAACAGAGAAGGTAGGACCTGAGAGGATGGAAAGATTCTGTCCATGAATAGATCAGGGATTTCACTGGGTGGTCTTGCTGTCAGCCTAGACCATACTTGATATTGAAAAGGCCTGGCTTTCTCACATGTAAGAGTAGTTAGCAACTGTGGAGGACTTAGAACTTAGTCTAACACACAGAAAGCACTCAGTTCAATGGCTGTTTCAGTATTCTGCATTTTGTATAATTTTGTAATGTCTCCTGATATTTCCATCCCAAACCAGGAGTAAACAGTGGCCAGAACTCATCTGGTGCCTTACGACCACCCGAGTTCACACATATCTTCAGAGCATCCCTGGTATTATTTGATACCCACCTTACGGGTAAAACCAGAGTGGCTAAGCCACTCATCCCAAGTCACAGAGCCATCAGATGTCAGCATTAGGACTCCAAATCCATAACTAAAGTAAAAGCCTAGAAGACCTTTGAATGCTCCTCCAGCCCTGATCGCCACCCATTGTTTATCTTGATACTTTGTTTCCAAGCGAGCAAGCAGAGGGGAGGGGAATTGAGAGCCACAGAGAGTTTTGTGAGTCTCATCCGCAGGGCTACTCTGCTCCGTGTGGTAGTTCATCTTGACCATCAACATGGTTGGACTAAGAGCAGTTGCTTGTCTCGTGGGTGTTTCCGGAAATAATTAACCAAGAGAGAAAATGACCCTGAATATGAGCAGCACCTAAGGCTGGAGAGCAAATGGAGTAACAGCAGATAGGGAAGCCTTGTGTCCCCAGTAGGCTCTGTCTATCATCTGTCTATCTATCTATCTATCTATCGATCAATCGATCGTCAATCTATCTGCTTTCTGTCAGCCATGATGTGAGCAGCCTCTGCTGTATCTTCCTGCTGCTGCGATGTGCCTTCTTCATCTTGAATTTGAATCCATGTAGCAGCCAGCCACAGTCTGAAGCCCTGAGCCCAAATAGACCCTTCCTCTCTTCAACTCTTCCCCTCAGGGTTTTGTCAGTGGTGAAATATCAACTCACTTGGGAATATGGAAATGTTTTTAAACTTCATCTACCCCTAACTTTGTAACTAGATTAGGGAAACTAAGGCAATTTCCTTGTTTGTAAAATAAAAATAATAGATTCACCTGGTGCTCTAGTTTCATCTCGGTTACTGTGATAAAATACCCTGATCAAAAGCAATTTAGGGAAGAAAGGGTGTAATTACTTTACAGTTCTAAATTACAGTCTACCATTTTGTCCCCAAAGAGGAAGTCAAGGCAGGAACTTAAAGCATCATGTCCATAGTTAAGAGCAGAAAGATAATGAATGCGTGATTCCTTGCTTGCTCCCTCTCAAGTCAGCTTTCTTCTTTCTTATACTGTTCAAAAGTCCCCTAACTAGGGAATGGTGCCGCCCACAGTAAGATGGGTCCTTCCCCATCAACTAACAAAGACAGTTCTCCATAGACCAACCTGATCTGAATAATTCCTCATTGAGACTCACTTTCCAGGCAACTCTGATGTTGTATCGATTTGATAATTATAACCTGGCCCAAAGGTTATGACCATCCATGAACTAAGGCTGAGGCCACACCCAGTCTAGAATGTGACACCAGTGAGCAACCTCAAAACTCCTGTTTCTATTACCACTAGAGAGATGATAGAAGCAAGGAGTGTTGAATGTCATTGAGATTGTTGGAATTCATATCAGACTGTAAAATGGAAATCATCTTTGTTTTCACACTACTCAGTTCATGTTAATTTATTATGTGAGTGACAAGAAAATTTCCCTTAGTATCAGAACCAGAGGACATCTTACAGATCTCCCCACGACAAGTTCAGTGATGTTCTCAAGGACACACAAGTTGTTTCTAGGGAAAGACAGGACTGGCCTCAGCAGGTTCCATCAGAGCTTTTCCTTGAGAGCACCCAAGACAGGCCACAAGTACCCCATCATCACCGCATGCAGGCACACTTGGGTAGCTCTGCCATTGTTAGCTTTTCTGTTTCTAGGATAAAACTAATACCAAACATAACTTGGAGAAGAAATGGTTCATTTCATCTTAAACTTCTAGGTAACTGCCCTGAGGGCAGTCAGGAGAGGAACTCAGGGGAAGAGCCTGGAGGCAGGAACTGGAGCAGAACCCAGAGGGAACACCATCTACTTGCTTGTTCCCAGCCTCATATTTAACTATCTTTCTTATACCTACCAGGCCACAGGCCACCTTCCTAGGGAATGGTGCTGCCCTCAGTGGGCTGGGACGTCCCACATCAATCAACAGTTATGAAAATGCCATGCAGGCATGCCTATGGGCCATTCTGACATTGGGAATTCTTCAACTGAAATTTGCTTCTCCTAAGTGACTCTAGTTTGTGTCAGGTTGACAAAAACTGCCCAGCACAAGCTCCATCTCTGTATCCCAAACTCACACAAACCCCTTAATGGTCTCACTAGTAGCTATGATAGGCAAATGTGTTCCATTTGCTATCAGCGTCATGCCTGCCTTCTCCCTTTAATCTCAATAACACCCGGGATGCTCTTTCAAGAGTCGTGGTATAACTGGCTATTTGCCATCATAAAGATGGGAGAAACTTGGATTAATCACACTTTAAGGGAGGGGATATTTAAAGAGATTTCCAATTGCAAAATTAAAAACGTACATACATGGGATTATTTTCCCATTAATGTCGTCCCCTCAGGGTAATGGCTTCCTGGTTGCAGCCAGGCTGTGGGAGTCAGGCTTCTAGGAGGAGCACACTAGAACAGTGGCTCCTAGGAAATTCCTTTGCAGGTACTGAGAGAGTCCCAGCCTTGATGGCTTCTTCTGGGGACTTTTAATGCTGGCATTGGGCCCCCTTGAATGCCACAAGCATCCTGCTCTAAATGGGGTTTCCTGTTGGGAATATGCACTCCTCCGACTGGCACTGAGAGATACTTGCAATGGATGGTAAAGTCTGAGGACTCCGATAAGGAAGCATGTTGGACACTCTGCTTGTTTTCATTCTTGCTCTTAAATAATCCGTTCCCAGATCCACAATGGTTAGCATCCAGACAGAGTCCATTCACTGCCAAGTCTCTCCAAGCCTTTTCTTCTTTGTAACTCGCTGCGGTTGAGGGAACTTGGCTGTATGACTGACTAATTAGCAAGAGTCACCTTGAGAAATGTCCCCAGTGTCCATGCTGAATTTGTAATGGGGTGGTTATACCTACACAGCTTGGTCAACCTCTGTGTAGAACAGCAATTCATTTAGGGACACAAGAACCTCATTAGCTGATAAAACGAAGTCTTCCAGAGCCACCCACCCCTGAGGATCCCTCTGCCGTTTTTTGTTTTTTGTTCTTAAATGTTTTAAAGCTATGCAGAGTTGGCGCTTTGAAAAGCTCAGCTCACTGTTAGACACCTGAGACTGTAGAGGCCACAGTGCCCATGGTAAAAGCTCAGACTCTGTTGTCCAAAGAACACGTGTCAAATCCAAGCCAGTCTGGTGAGAGACACTAAAGTTATTAACGCACATGGCTTTTACCCAGCAGCCTTCCCTCTGCAAAGCCTGCTTGGTAAGACTCTCTACTGTGTGAATCTCTATGTCAACGGGTGTTAGCTGAGACATTGGCTTTGGTGGGTTGGTTTTATGTGTTTTGTTGTTTGGAGGCTTGGGTGGTTTTTTGTCTTCTTTTCATTTGGCTTGGTTTGGGGGAATGATTTTGGGTGGACTTGAACTCATGATCGTCCTGCCTCATCCTTCCCAGGGTTGACATGCAGGTGTGTACCACCCCCAAGTCCAGCCAAGGTTTTGATTTTGCAGGTGCCACAGAGAATGCTAAAAATAGATTAAATGTCCACCAGGTGCAGTGTGCAATGCCATTCCCTGGTCTCGTTTACGTTGCCGTGGTAAAAATCTCCTGACAGAAATCAGCCGAGGGGAGCGTTTACTTTAGCTCACAGTTCTGGGGTGCCACAGTCAATAGCTGTGAGGGAGTCAAGCTGGTAGGAACCTGAAACCTCTGGTCATATGACATCATCACTCAAGAGCGGAGACTGACGAATGCATGCTTGCTTCCTTAAGCAACCTGCTTACTCTACTTTAGACAGTTCAGGACCCAAACCTGGGGAACGGTACCATCTATCTTCAGACTGTCTTCCTACACCAGTTATGACAGTCATGACCGGTCCCCACAGACATGCACATAGGACATCCTGATCTCGATAACCCTTCGTGGACACTCTCCCAAGGTGACTCCAGAATGTTTTGACAGTTAAACTCAGCAGCCCGAATCCCATAGCATGAGCTACGGGATTTGGCTCACGGAAAGTGACAGTGTCCACGTTGTCAGACTAAGAAGAATGTGTGTATCTATCACTGTCTGTGGGAAGAGACTCTGGGCATTGCCTGTGTGTGGTTTTGGCGTATTCCATGAGGTTAAATGGCACGGGTGATGTGTGTCCCTATTTTCCTTAAGTGACATAAATGGGGACTAGATAAATAGTAAGCAGTAAGGAAGATTAGGCAGAATAAAGCGTTGCAAGTAATTCTTTCACCTATACAATTATTATGTATAAAGCGTGGTGGTACACTCCTATAATTACAGCACTCAAGAGGCTGAGGCAGGAGATTGCCTCAAGACTGAGGCTTCCTAGGGAGTGAAGTAAGTTTGAAGCCAGCCTTCACTACAGTGCAAGATCTTGTCTCAAAAAAGAAAAAGTCCAAAGAAAAATAGATATCATAAACAAAGACCCGTGAATATGCCTATGTGACTTGGTGGTGATGGTGGCCAGTAGTGTTGTATTTATAACAAGATATATGAGAGATGCTTCCGCACTTAAGAACACTGGCTGCTCTTCCAGAGGGTGTGGGTTCCATTCCCAACACCCACATGGCAACCCAGAACCATCAGTAACTCCAGTTCAGGGGATCTGATGACCTCTTCTGACCTCCACAAGCACTATGCACACACAGTACACACACACACACATTAAGAGGAGGGGAGAAAGAGAAATTGACTCCAAAAAAAGAAGGTGGGTATTTCCTGAGAAGCAACACCTGAGGTTCCCCTCTGACCTCCACACAGGCATGTACACGAATGTACATGCACCCACTCACCCACCCACACTGATATACATTACCACACTCTAACATACACACAGACACATACAGACACATAAGATGGGGGAAAGGGCATCTAATTATGTAGGGAAGGAAATAGCTAAATAGATGTTCTTCTGGGAATGTGGAAAGTACAGGGAGCTACCTGAGGAGTGGGAGTACCTGAGGAGCTGTCAGGGCCTGGTGGATCCTGCTGCTGCTTGGCCAGAAAGCATCTTCTCTCAAAACTGGCATCTGTTCTCCATCCCGCCTACAGGTCTGCCCATGTGTTCCTGCCGAACCTTGAGGGGGTTCACATCTCTGAAATGAGCATTTTGGGGGGGGGTGGTGTTCACCTCAGCACTGTGCACATTTGTAACAGGTTACACACTTTCAATTAAAGCTACAGATAGGGGAATTTCTCAATCGAGAAATATGAGCCCATCAACTGACTCTAATGTGGGTCTCCATGGGTCTCCATCGCTTCCTTTTAAAGGCATGGCTGGCAAGCTGACCTTGCTCGAGTCTTTATGATTCTAATAGATGCCTCCTGGACCATTTGGACAGTGTTTCCAGCTGTGTGGGAAGTCAGTGGTCTTTGAAGGGGAGCTTTGGGATAGCCAGATTGCAGCTGGTTTTTGCATCTCTTTTCCTTGGCTGTTTCCCTCTGCTTGTGGGGACAAGGATGTTACTGGTCACTCTCTTCTGCGCTTCCTGGATCTCTGCCTTCACCTCACCTCTCTCCAGCCTATGTTAAGGGTGATGCTTTTAAACTTCACAAGACCACAAACATACCAGGGGGTGGCAGAGTCCAGACCCCAGAATAGATGCCTTATAGATCACTCTTCACCACAATTCTCAGCTCCAGAGAGGGGTGAGGACTGTTGAAACCCACTCTACTGGTCAAAGTTGGATGTGTGGTTGGGTCTTTAGACTTTGGAAAGAGTTTCCCCGGCCATCCAGACTGCCACCTCCCACCTCCATATTGAAACGTCTCCTGCCAGTAAGCGGTTCCTTGAACCAGGGAATAATTCTGGCAGGGGGGTGGCGTGAATAAAGTATACAGAGAATGGCTATGGATTCACAGACTGAGTTCCAGCAGTACCTGCTACATTGTGTGTGTTCATGTGGGTGTGTGGTATGTATGCATGAGCGTGTGTGTGTGTGTGTGTGTGTGTGTGTTGTGTGTGTGTGTACACATGTGGGTTTCAGAGGACAACCTCTCTGTGCAGTCAATCCTCGTGTACCTTCTGCCTTCCCCTTGAAATAAGATCTGACACTAGCTTGAAGCTTCAGAGCCAGGCTGTCTGGCTCACCCACTTGCAAGGATCACCCCGTCTCTCCTCCCCAGTGCTGAGACTGCAAGCATTCACCGCCATGCCTGGCTTTTTAAGTGGGTTCTGGGGATGTGCTTCCTAGGTCTCTGTACCTGTGAGGTTTGTGCTTTAGTAGCTGAGCCATTTCTTCATCCCAAGTCCCTTCACGTTTTACCTCTGTGACTTCATGATTCGTTAGAACCTCTGTGCCTCCGTTTTCCCTCCTATGGAATGGGGGTGTGGATAAGTGTGTGCTCATGTGACAGCTGTCGGCATTCATGGTGCTCCTCTGGTGAAGTGCTCAGCACTACACCTGGAGAGTAGCTTGCAACTGGACATTATACTTGTTGTTGCCATGGGAACCTCCTGTCCCTGGATAACACTGTGTCAGATAAACATATACAGCTTAAGCCTAAAGTGACGTCAGTTGCTCTGGTTTTTCTACTAAGGTAACTAGAACCCTGAGGCTACTCAGTCCTCAAGACTCAGTTTCTCCTGAGGGCCTGGCTCAGTTTTTAAAACAAACAAACAAACAAACTGAAAAGTAGCATCCACACCTCCTTCCCAGAAGCCTGTGTCTGCATTACCTGAACCTGAGGGAGAGACTCTATGAATGGAATTCTTGAATTCTTGAGCCAGAAAAGACCTCTCTGGATTATCCAGGGGTGTTTTGTTTTGTTTTGTTTTGTGTTTGTTTGTTTTGTTTTTTGGTTTGGTTTGGGTTGGGTTGGGTTTTTTTTGGTTTTCGAGACAGGGTTTCTCTGTGTAACCCTGGCTGTCCTGGAACTCACTCTGTAGACCAGGCTGGCCTCGAACTCAGAAATCCACCTGCCTCTGCCTCCCAAGTGCTGGGATTAGAGGCGTGCACCACCACTGCCTGGCTGAATTATCCAAGTTGACCTTAAATGTTGGACAAATGTCCTTGTAAAGGTTGAGCAGGGCTGATTTGACTCAGAAGAACATGATTGAACAGAACCACAAGCCAAGACGGGAGAACAACTTAGAAAGCAATGAGAAATGAAGTCTCCAGGGCCCCTGAAGGGAGGGGTGGCCCTGCTGCCACCATAACTTTGGCTCAGTGAAACAGATCCCGGGTCTCCCACCACTGTACAAGAATAAATCTGTGTTGCTTCAAGCCAAAGGGCTCTCAGTAATTGAGTGTAGCAGCCGCTGAGGTTGATGCAGAGCCCTGCGCCCCACTCCAAGGTTAGAAGAGGTTCCCCATTGTGTGCGCACTAGGCGTACTTCATGCTGTCAGTAGGAAGTGCCGGGTACTTCCTGCGGTGCTTCACACATGTTGCCCTTAGAAACATGTCACTGGGTAGGCATTTGTCTCTCTGGAGGCACGGGCCTTCCTGATACCCACATCCAGCTGTTCACCACTGTGTTCGGGGACTCTGCTCATCACTGGTGTGTGGTCACTGCCAGTTAAGCAAGTGACAGCGGGTGACAGGTGTCCCTCTTTGTGCAGACTATGAACTCCTTGTTCACCATGGTGACAGGACCTTGCTGTCTTTGAGTACCCTGTATAGCCTCATGTGTTGTTAGGTGTTCCACAACCACACAGGTGACTAGCTGCCCCATAGCCAAGTCAGACTTGAAATGTAATAGCTGTTACTTTCCTATTTATTTTGACAAATTTTTGACAAAAAATAACTGTAGGAAGGGAGGGCGGGAGGGGGGGCGGGAGAAAAGAGGGAAGGAGGAAGGATGGGTCAGGTGGGTATATCTGGAATCACAGTTGGAATTTGCAGGCCCTTGTGGTGAAAAAGTCGTGATGACAGGCAGCTGGTCACATGACATCCACCACAGTCAGGAAGCAGAAATGCTGGTGTTCAGTTTGTTTCCTCCTGTTTATTCAGTCTGAGAGCCCAGCCCTTGGGATGGTGTCCCCCTACCCATCCACCCATCTTCTCTCGTCAGTGGAGCCTTCCGGAAACACCCTCTCACACAGAGCTGTATTTCCATGGTGATTCTAAATTCTCTAAAGTTGCCTGTGAAGATGAGCCATCACCCCCATCACGCCATGTGCAAACGCCTGGCAGAGAGCAGCCAGCTCTGGCATGGGCAGAGCTGGCAGATTCCTTGCATTGGATCAATGTGGCCTGTTAGCTCCCATCCTTCATCAACCACTGTGTCTAACACAAACCACGCTGACAGGGCTCTCTGAAGGAGATGCTAACTCCAATATGCAAGGTGTCAGGCATTGCTAAGAGGGCCGGGTTACCGCTCTGTTCTGCCTGCCCCTGTTCGATCTACCTCAGTGTCAGCTCTTATTTCAGAAGAGGAGAGCAGAATGCCTGACCGTTTGGATAACTCTTAGGCAAAGACCAGCGGGTGACGGCTGTTTCTGTCACACTGGAAAAGACAGGGAAGCTACCTCCCCTGCAATATTGTACATCGTGCTGACTTCACTTCATTTAGACAAGCTCAGATGAGTTTAGCTCTGTGTGTGTCTCCCTCCTCACCACAGAGCTCATGGTTGGGGCAAGCCTTTCTTCTAGAGTGTCCCCAGAGTCTAGCTAGCCAGGGTCTCACATTCTCCTGCTGCTGCTGCCTGCATGGCAGGGACCTGTCCACCATGAGCAGATGGGACATCAAGTGTGCACAGCAAGGGCTGGCAGGGTTTTCAGCACTCATCAGAGGAAAGACTCCAGCTGGTGGTGTAGAGAGCTGTAGGTGTGGAGTGTGAATTACCAGAAGAGAAGTAATTGGGTTTGTTTTATTTTTTGATCAAAGTAAAATTCGTATATTTAAAAAGTAACCATTTGTTGCTCTTTTGTTTGTTTGTTTGTGCTCCTGGGGAGCACACCCCTAAATTAACCACTTAAAAATAAACAGCTTTGTGACATTTGGGGGACTGATAATGTTGTGTAAATACCCCTTTTCTGTATTTTATCACCCCAAAAGAAATGGCTATACCCACTGAATAGTCAGGCTCTTCTTGTGGCTGTGATAACTTCCCCAAAAGCAATAAGTCATGGGAAGAACATTATTCTGGCTCCTAGTTTGAAGGATCCTGTTCTTCAGGGAAGGAAAGGACATAGTGGCCAAGGTCATAGGCGAGGCTGATTCCAGGAGCTTTAGTGTTTGCTGACACATGTTGTCATGGCCGTATCATAGCCCTTTCTGGGAGTAGACAGCATTTTGTCTAGATTGTTCAGCTCAGCACTGTCCATGGTCAGCATCCCAGTCAAGGTCTTTAGTCAACCACATCTGCCAAGTCCCTTGGCCATTTGTGATAACTTCCAGGTCCCAGGGATCATGAGGTCCTGAACACTCTTGGAGTTGGCACTCAGTCGAGCATATATATGGAGATCTGGGGGCCAGTTAGGAGCCAGCTGTGAGAGCTGAGGCTCATGGGTAGTGCAGCAGGGGACACATTATACATAAAGAGCCCGAGGCAAGCGGTCCCCATCGTGGTATACATGGGATGGAAGGAGATGCTCCGCCTCTGTTGGTCAAGTCAAAACCCTGTGTCAGTCTTCAGCGATCAATGCAAAGTCACTAAAGAGTTTGGGTACTATTTAGATGGTTTTCTTGAAGTTCCTGTGGCCACTTAGTAGGTCTGCAAAGAACTGTGCATTCAGGAAGCCACTGTGAGTGTGCCAGCAAGAGGCAGCCAGTGTGATGATTGGTGTGTAAAAAAGGAAGTGGGCAGACTCAGAAAGGCACCTGAGGACCCATGGCTTTTGTATCTTTCTGATGATGCAAACAAGGGAGCCCTTACGAGTGTGTCCAGCCTGCAGCCTACGGCACAGCTGCCCCAGGAGAGCTATAAATGTACCCTGACAGAATCACAAATCTACTTTAAAAGACAAAGGGGTGTGTGTGTGTGTGTGTGTGTGTGTGTGTGTTCTTGTTGCCCCTTCTTTTAATTACATTTATTTAGTGGGAAGGGGCATATTGTCATAGCATGTGTGTAAAGGTCAGAGGTCACCTAGCAGAAATGGGACCTGGAATCAACCTCCAATCCTCAAGCTTGGCAGCAAACCCCTTTGCCCACTGAGCTATCTTGCCAGCCCTGCAACTTCGTTCTGTGACCCAGTTGCGTGTTTCTCGAGTTATGAAATCCGTAGACGGTAACATCTGTTGCAGAGTCTAAAGGTTGACGTGTCCGGGCCTGCGTGCGCTCTGAGTGACGGGAGCAGCCTCCTCAGCTGCATCCGGGAAGGATCGTTCTAACTTCAGTGTGACAGAGGGACGGAGAGGGAAGGAAGAGATACAGCAGCTCGGAGACTGTCCTATCTGTCCCAAGAATGAGTGGTGACCCAGGTCACTAACCTCACAGCACAAATCTAGGGACGGGGCAGCCTCAGGGCCATTTGGGAGTGAAAATCCACAGCACTCATGACAGGCAAAGTGTAAAGCATGACAGCAAGACAGCTGGCCGGGGTGACACAGGAATTCCTAAAGGCTGCAAAGTGAATTTGAGATAGGGGTGGGGGCTGCAGGTAATGAGGACCCCTGACCCTCCTGATTAAATGGGTCTCCATCTTAGAGGCAAAAAAAAAAAAAAAGAGGGTAGTGGGGGAGGGGGAAAGAGTGATATTTCAGGCTGCTGGAACAGTAAATGACATCTTGAAGGCTCAAGTGACCAAATGGCTCCTAGCTGCGAGGACTCGGTGCGGTCAGATGGAAGTTCTGAGCAGCACAGCTGAGGAGCCAGCATCTCATCCAACCATGGTCCAGGGGGCCCAGCAGTGCACCCTGTCCACAAGGCTCAAATTGAACAAGTATTTGTCAAGCAAGTAGATAAAAGTCAAGAGTAATTTCACAGGACTTTCCGGCACCAACAGAGACATAAATTACCTCATTTCTACAAGACAACGTGTCCTGTCCTGTTTCGTCCTGTGGAAATCTGTGAGCAGAACTTCAGGCTGGGGACTAAAAAGGCAAATCACAGTACATTTTCTGTGAATAATTTACTTGGATTTTTCCCTCATCTCAGAGCCTGAATATCTGCTATGCTCTAGAAACATAATTTGGAAGGTAAACCAGTTCGTTCTTAGCTGTGAGAGAGTGCTGCACCATAGCCAGGAAGGGAGGATGGACCATTTAGGTACTGCAGAGAACTGGATAAGACTTCCGTGCTACAGACTTCTCAGAGACTTCATTCTCAATCTACAGAAAAGAAAGAATGTAGTTGAAGTACTTGGGACATCTCAGCAGGTGAATGTCTTGTGGCAAAGCCCGATGACCTGAATTTGATTCCCTGGGACCCACAAGGCGGAAGGAAAGAGCGAACTCTACCACGTTGTCCTCTGATTCCACAGTGTACACACCCCCTCCTCTGCTATTTTTAAAAAGCAAGAAAGAAGTCAAGAATAGATAGATACCTGTAACTGTGACTAATCTAGTGGCATTTTGGAGGAAGAATAAGTCCATAGTAGAAAGACTGCTTTGATTTTTTATTGTACCAAACATTAGCCCAGTAGAAAGGGGTATATCTCCACAGTGTTATCTTCGGAATACTTGATCAGGCCATTAGACATCCACCTCATGCTGCCTAGCATATTTCTAAAAGGATATTATTTTATACCATAACTATATTCAAGGTTCCGCCTACCTCTATATTGCCTTCCGAGGAATTTAATTCTGTTGTCTAGATGGGGGAAGTCAGCTTTCTCTCTCAGTTATTGGCCAAATAATGAATGTCGATGCAGCTGTGCAATAAAAATATGCCCTCTATAAATTGCATTGCTGTCATTAAGATGTTTCCTAAACAAGTGGGCCACACTCTATGTTTTTGTCAGACACTCGCAGTAATCTTAGATTACCTGCTGTGTCTATACATATTCAGTGTGTCATAACAGTATTGTGCCAAGTGGCTTGAGAGAAAATTATTTATACAGAGTAGAGGGAACTTGGGAGGCCCTGGTGTTTATAACAAGGGCTGTGCACGTGTGGATTTGTTTCTGAGTATCTCCGTGTTATCACTCTTCGGATTTAGCCAGTTCCTTACCAACTCCCAGATGTCTGTCATCAGCATCATCCAGACAAGTGACCGTCCTCTCCTGTACATGGACAATCCAGCAGGACCTGGAGACTACAGTGACCAACCGTCTGTTGATCTGACAAAAGAAGAAAAGTATGGTCTCTGCCAATGGGGCTTTCTAGAGCCTTCAGTCTCGGCACACAAATACTAATGTATATTCAAAGCAGAGAGAGAGAGAGAGAGAGAGAGAGAGAGAGAGAGAGAGAGAGAGAGAGAGATGCTTCAGGGGCTACTCAAAAGGGATGGAATTGTCAGAGCGGTAGAAGTGGGGGTATCACGGAGGACAGCATGGGATGATTCTGGCTTGGCATCGTTTGGTGATGGTTCATGTCTGTGACATGGGTCACAGGGATCTTAGGAAAGGAAGAATAAACATCTTGGTGAAAAAAAAGCAAGGCAGAAAGAGGGGCTCTGTTCAGCTAGGATGAGTAGTGTATCATTAAGACATGCCGAGCTAAAAAAAATTAAATTAAATTAAATTTTAAAATAATTAATTGATGGATTGATGATTGATTGGTTGGTTGATTGATTGATTGATTGATTGATTGAAAAAAAGACATACCGAGCCAGAGTGGCCCACGAGGAAGGATGTACATGGCTATAGACCGAGGACTGAGACTTTTGGCAGAAGCTGCAGGCAGTCGTCATCCCGGGTACTGTTCCAGCATACCTTCCAACTCACAGGGCGCACGCTCGAACCGTGTCAACAGTTAGTTGATTTCACCGCTTTTCTGGTTGCTATGACAAAATGCCTGATGGGGGCAACTTAAAGAAGGGTCTATTGTGGTTCACCCTCACAGTGAGGGTGCAGTCTTCAGGTGGGGACAGCATGGCTGCAGGACGGTGGTACAGTTGCTCACACTGTGGATGCAGTTAGGAAGCAGAGATAGATGCCGGTACTCAGCTCACTTTCCCGAGAACCCCCCAGCCCGTGGGGCGCTACTGCCCACGTTGAGCATGTGGCTTTCCTCTGCAGTTAAACCTGCATGTGGCAACCCTTTTGAGGGGACATGTATCAGATACCCTACATATCAGATATTTGTGTTGTGATTCATAACAGTAGTAAAAGCACGGTTATGAAGCAGCAACAAAAACAATTTTCTGATTGGGGGTCACTACAACATGAGGAGCTGTATTAAAGGGTTGGAGCATCAGGAAGGTTGAGGGCCACGGAAACAACTTCATCGAAGACCACTGAGTTAAACCTTTCTGGAAACATCTTCACAGACACTCTCAAAGGTGTGTCTCCTAGGCGATTCTAAAATCCAGCCGAGTTGACGGTGAAGGTGAACCATCGCAGTGGTTTGCTCTGAGGACTTCTCTGAATTTTTGTTACACTTAGATGTATCACAAAGCTCCGACACAGTCATCTGTATGCAAGGACCCTCCCAGACTTTGGTCTTCAAGGACCACGCTGACATCTTGAGTTCTGAGATCCTGAGAACACCTTTTAATGGGATGCTTGTACAGAGGAAAGTGAGACCCTAGGATAGCCCCGAAAAGAGAAGCTGGCTAAAGAGTGAAGCCTGCTGGAGAAGGATGGAGCAGGTGTGAGAGCTGTCCTCATGGTGTGGCTGGCAAGAGGCCATTCGCCATTGTCCTGTCACCAGCTCTATGGTGGTATCTACGGGTCACACCTCCATCCAGTCCTCAAGGGCTCACCAAGACTGTGCTGTCATGGTTCCCAGAATACAAATGACAGAGGTGCAGCATACTTGTTCTAGCCTTTAGCACTAGGGAGAGATGCTTCCAGAGACACAGATTTCAGCTTAAAAAAGGACCCTGCTCTCACAGCCAGAAATTGGACAATCTATTAGAGATGCCCAGAGAGAATGCTTGTACGGTTCAGGTCCCCTGACACAATCCCCTGACTTTCCCTCATTTTTTTTTTGAACTTTAGATATAATTCTCTTATACATTAGGAGACAAGGCCTCTTGGGAAACACTTTGAGTCGCGCTCAAGCAGAGATACTAATTCGTTTAGCAAAGGTGCTGACAAGAGATGCAGAACTGGGCCCAGCATCCTCCTTGACTTTCCCTTTTCTCTTCTGCTCTGTCCCAAGCCAATCTTGTATCAGATTCTAAGTCCAGATGTTGGCTTCTGCTGAGTAGTGGATCACATCAAGGTTGAGCTGGAACCAAGAATGGCAATCATGAATCCAGATAGATCTACCTCAGTTGCTTGCTAAGCAACAGGAAGGCACACAGAACTCTTCCTGAGAAACATCCAGCCATCCTACTGAAATGGTGAAGCTCTGAGAGGGCGGTAATAATATTTTCATAAGGAGAATGACACTGGAGACGCCATGGGAGCACGCTGTGTCATCTTTCCCCAAATGTCCACTGTTCATTCTGGGTATATCTCCCCTTCTCAAAACTCCCCTGCCTCCTCCACCTGGCCAATCTTACCCTTTAAAACGTGAATGGAAGCCATGTGTTCACAAAACTCTCAGCCACAGAGCTAGACACTCTCACGGATGCAGGGCCTTGTTACGGAGAACTGGTGGAATTTGGAACATGACACTAGACCACCCCTTGTCTCTCCAAGTTCTTTATTCACCCACCAGCTGAACAGAAAGGACTGCAGGGCCTAGAGGAAGCCCAAACATAAGACATCAAGGCATGTATCCCCAACCCAAGGATAGGGAGCATCCTGGGAGGTAGAGAGAATAGACTGGTGATGTGGGTTCAAATGTGATGGTTTGCTTGTTCCCGTAGTTAATGTTACCCTGACTAAGGAGAGACTCCACCCCACCATGTTCTGGGTCTTTGAAGGTAAACTAAGACCCTGATCTAGAGGTTGGGTGCAACCCTGAGTCAGGGCTTCTACTAGGAGCTAAGCAATGGAATGATTGCTTTTCTTCTTTGTCCCTGTGTGCCACTCCTAGTGTCCTCACTGAAATCAGTCTCTGGGTATCAGAGAAGGTTCCCTTTGACCCATTCTCCTTATCTCACTTGGTCTAGCCTCAAGGTATGAGCCATGAGCTTGCCAGAACTTTGGAGTCTGGGTTCCCATACCTCCCCTACTGAAACAATCTGCCTCTGTTCAAGATGCCTGGATAAAGACTTCCTGCTGATATGCAGGCACCAGTATTTTGAGATTGGTTTCATCTCATGGCAAACTTAATGAGCCCCTCTTCACATCGCCAAGGTCCTGCTTCTGTGTCTGTCTTTAGGTTTTCTAGTCAGATTTCCTATGCCACAGCACCATAAAACATGACCTTGAACCAGGTCTACCCTAACTCTAGAAGGCCAGGGGAGTAAGTCAGCCACAGACTGGAGAAGGCATCTGGTCCAGCAAGACTGTGGTAGGGACCATTCCATTCCAACAAAGTTCAAGGAGTGTCAGTGTTCAGGAACAGCCATGACCCAATAAACACACCAGATTGTCTTAGCATAACATAAATAGCTTCTTTCTTGGTTCTACAGGGGGATCAAATTGTTCATATGACTAGGGATTATCTGACAGCACCAGGATGATTGTGTCTTTACCTACTCCCATTCTTGGTGTTTCCAGAAGCCCTTTCTGATCTCTGTCTGTCAGTCACATCACAGGCAAATTCACATCAGCCTCCTCTACCAGTGTTCTTCTGAGTCCAACTTTCCCTTTTTTATGCAGGTTTCCGTCACATGGGTTGAAGATCATTCTCATGACCTCATCTTCTTCTGCCTATCTCCATAGCAATCCCATCTTTGGATATGTTCACATTCTGAAGTGCTAGGACTCAGGTTTCAGCAAATCTTTGGTGGGGTAGGCTGGAGAGATTATTCAGTCAGTAAAGCATTCACCTTGTACGCAAGAGGCTCTGAGTTTGATCTCAGAACCCAAGCATGGAGCCATATTTGACATCACAGTGCTGGGGGACAGAAGCAGGATGGTTCCTGGGCCTCACTGGCCTGCCAGCTGAGTCTACTTGGCAAGTTTCAGACTGGTTAGAGACCTTGTCAGGAAAAAAAAAAGTTGGGGAGGCACCTAAGAAATGACACCCGAGGTTCATCCTCTGGCTTTTGTATGAACATGTAAGTGGACACACAGACACACAGACATACAGACATACACTCAGAGAGAGAGGGGGGAGGGAGGGAGGGAGGAAGAGAGAGAGAGAGGGAGAGAGAGAGAGAGAGAGAGAGAGAGAGAGAGAGAGAGAGAGAGAGTATTGTAGAGTCATAATTCAATTCATTACCTCAGATACCGCTGATGTTAGTCTTGGAACACCACTTTAAGGAACTGCTTTCCTCTGAATCAGGCCAGGAGCCCATGGGAATGATGCTTATATCCCAGCAGGTGCTATCCAAAATCTAGTGTGAGGCTCAGCACACAGTAGGTTTCCCATAACTGTAGCTTGGTATAGTTAATATTCTTTCCACACAGACAGTTGGCCTATGTAAACAAACAAACAAACAAAAAATCACTTCAGGTTTTTCTTGATACTGCCAAAGACTTATTCTGCAAGATTTCATATAGCAAGCAATCTATATGTGTTGGGTGACTGAACATAGTTGTCACTCCTTATTAACATAAAAAAACCCTTCCCAGGCCCTCAAGTTTTTATTCCACCTTCTGGAACCAAATGGCAGGATGCTTATTAAATGACACAGCTCCTTTAATGGGAAATTAACAATCTACAAAGCACCGAGGGTTCGGTAGCAGGCGTCTGATGAGCTAACGGGCCACAGTAATTTGTTGATTGCCCTGTCTTGATTCCCCAGCGAGAACCCATCTGTATTCAGTAAGAACTGCAAAATATTCCAGGAAGAGAGAACTCTGCCTTTGCATTCTAGCAAGCTCTAACCTTGTCTTGAGCATCATAAATCACTGTCCTATTTCACTCAAGTCAGTGGATCTCAGCCGAGCGTAGCCAAACTCCCTGGGGGAATATGGCTGTCTAGAAGCACAGCTAGAGGTGGGATGGGAGAGCATGACTAGCATCCAGTAGGAGGGTGCTTGGGGTGCCAGCTAGCATCCTGTGGTATATAGAGCAAGGTACCCAACCCTATAGATACCAGAAAGACCCAGACCTATGCAAAGATCAAACGGTGGTGCTATGCTAGAACATGGAATCCAGAGTACCTTGTCATCAATCCATGCTGCGGCCAAAACCAGGACTACCCTGGGAGAGCAATGAATTGTCATTGCCTTTGCCTAACTGGATGCTGGGAGCCAAGGATTGGTCCTAGATTAATACCAAGACCTCTGAAGTTGTATTCCCCTGTGGGCAATGAGCTGTGTCCTTTAGTATACATGAACTAAGCTCTGGGCTGGCCTAACATAGTCCTCTCCTGATGAAAGTAGATACCATGATGGTCTCCATGTGGCAGATGGGGCCAGCTTTCATGCTAAGTTGAGCCATTGGTCCCACATAACACAGTGACAGTTCCATCCTGGAGTCCTAACAGAATGGTCCACGGAACTCTCAAGCCTGTGGTTATATCCTAGGCTCAACCATGGGACCCTGCTCTACTGTTTACCAGTTGCATGGTCTGGGGCAATGGATCTAACTTTTCATTATCTGTTTCTTTGGGTAAATGAGGGTTAATAACATTACAAAGGGTTTCTAGTAGTATTCCAAGACCAGAAAAATCCCTTTCCTAGTTTCTGGCCACAAGCATAAACTCAGTAAGCCTGAATCTATCTCCCCATTACCAGCCATTAGACACACAGGTATCAAGGAAGAGAAATTACCGAGTGTAGTGTATCATTCTCTCAGTTGGTGTGACTTCTCTTAAACTAACTAGAAGATTCCATTTACTGGAAACAGACTTAATGATGAAGTTTTTATTCTGTTCACCTCCTTCGGGGAGTACTTAAAAAATAACTCCAAAACTCACAGTTAGAAGCTGGTAGTTCTTTACCCAATCGGGACTTAATTAGTCCTTCAGACACTTAGCCCTTCTCAGAAGCTGCCCGGCGTTAAATCCCTCATGACCCTTGGGCGTGGAGATGTAGAAGTCTCTCAAGCAATGGTCCAACATGCTCAGTAGATGAAGAAGACTTTAACAGCAAGAGTTAAGGAGTCTTAACAATTTTGGGGGAAGTTACCAATGAAGAAGAAAAGATACATATTTTTGTAGGCTAGAAATTAGAAGTTCATAAATTGTATTCCTTTCTCTAAGGAAAAGTACATGGCCAGATTTGGTCTGCTGTATTTTTCTGGGCCAGTTGGGAAGGATGTGTGGAAGGTAGTGACCTGGATCCATCTTTCTCTTGTTCTGTATACAATGTCCAGACAAGGCAAGTCGTCTATAGAAGCACTCTTAGCTAACTTACGTCAGCATTCCCAGGATTTCTACACCTCAGCCTCCCACCCCCAGATTCCGTGTACAGTCAGACGCTGCAGAAGATGGCTCAGGCAACCTGATTTAATTTGACTGGAAGTTTTATTTTTGCTGTATCAACTAGTGTCCACATGTCTGATCTATCATGTTTTCCCATATTGTTACAAGGGTGGCGGTAATGGCCTGATAATAAAAAGGTGTCATATGTATGTGTGTATGTATGTATGTATGTATGTATGCATGCATGTGTATGTGTGTATACATATATACATATACACATATACACATACACATATACATATGAACAATAGGTCTGTCCTGTCATCCCTCTGGACCATTGCCTATGGCCTTCATCTTGCCCCTCCAAGCTTATCAACATTATGTAAATGTTCATGCCACAAAGCTCCCTCCTCACCTGCCATCCTCTGTCTCTGTCATTATAGCAGTAACATTCCATCTAGTACTGTAAGACCCACACCAAACATGGCTGCCTCTCTGCAACATCCTTCCACCTTCCCAGGGAAAACAGGGGCTCCTGTGTTTTCCATTCATTCACTCGCTCACTCGCTGACTACCACACTCCATGCTGCTGTAATTCTAGGACTGCGGGAATGGACAACACAGGGCAGAGCTGTGTACTTGCCAGGGACCCACTACAAAGTGAAGCAAACAGTGGTGACACACAGAAAGTTCTAGGTGCCCTGAAGATGTTATTGTATAGGAATAGCTGCAAGAGGACCCAGGGATGAGGAACCCCAATAAGGTGCCCAGAGAAAGCTGTTCGTGTGTGTGTGTGTGTGTGTGTGTGTGTGTGTGTGTGTGTGTGTGTGTGTACATGCATGACTGCAGTACCTTCAGGGGCCAAAAGAGGCTCTCAGATTCCCTGGCACTGACATTACAGACAGCTGTGAGCAACCCTACATGGATGTTGGGAACTGAATTTGTGTCCTCTGCAAGAGCAGTGTGTGCTCTTAACCACTAAACCATCCCTCCAGCCCTCTGGGATGGTCCTAATCAGGATGGGGAGTGTCCACCCTTTAGGTAGGACTTAGCTGTCCCTTCCTTAGTTTGAGCTGTCTTTTCCTGTGGGTCAAAACTCTTGTTTTACTTACATTGACTTCCCCAGGATTGTGGTATCCTCAGACTTCACAGACTCTGTGTGGGGATTGCTGGAAAGTCCTGATCTAGTGTAGCTAAAAGCTTTGTTTCTCACTGCATTTCCCACCCCCCGTCTCTCTCTCTCTCTCTCTCTCTCTCTCTCTCTCTCTCTCTCTCTCTCTCTCTCTCTCTCTCTCTGTCTCTCTCTCTCTGTGTCTCTCTCTGTCTCTTTCTTTTTCCTTCCCTCCCTCCTTCCCTCCCTCCCCCCACCTTTCTCTCTTGACAAACAATTGACTTCTTTTTCTCTAAGTCCAAGAAGGAAACTATTGTTCCTTACCTCTTTGCCTTGGTGACATCCTGGAACCAAATGTTTGGAAATCCACGTAGGAAATGCAGTATAAACACCATATGGCACCCTGGGAATGGCGTTGTGCATAGCACTGATGGGGACTGCTTTGAACCCGTGTCTTATGGTATGGCTCTTGATTTCTGTGCAAAGAAATCCAACTTATCCTTGAGGGTGGCTGAGTCTGGGAGACATAGCTGGTAAGAAAGGTTAGCCTGACTCTCAGTCTCCCCCTCAGGAGACTGGGAGCTCTTGGTGATTCCACAATGGCTTCCGTGGTGTCTACTGGGCTACTGTCACTATGTTGGCTACCACTTCCACCATCACATAAAGATTGCCCCAGCCCTGTTGCCGGTCGGCAGGTGCCACATGCCCGGTACTAAGGAAAGACTAAGAAGCTGAATCAAAGTCACAGAAGCCACAAAGAAAGGGACCCTTTCTGGTCCTGAAAAGTCCTGGCTTCAAGTTTCAAGAACTAAAGTGGCTTGAATCTTTTAAAACTTATTTCTTTTACATGTACATTTGTTTTGTCTGCATGTAAATCTGTGTACCAGCGACCTATGGTACCCATGAGTCCAGAGAAGAGCAATGGGTACTCTAGAACTAGTTCTTGGGATGGAACCCAGGTCTTCTGTAAGAGCAGCCAATGTTCTTAACCACAGACCTATGTCTCCAGCCCTAATTGACTTGAATCTTAATACACCAGGCCATCTCTGTCTTTTTCCATCCTTCCCACAATGCATATGTGACAGGCACTGTAGTAGGTAGAGGGGTGTTGGGCTGGGCTGTGACCTACATAACATAACCCTGCAACCTGTAGCACTTGGAGTCTGGACAAGGTGGCAGGCTTTCATCAAAAGCTGATGCCAATAAACATAAGATTTGGTTTAGCAAAAGCTAGGAGGGAACAATGTTGACTTGCTGAGAACCAGAATCTGGGAACCAGGTGAGACTGGGGAGCCTAGGCCTGGGACAGGTGACTTGACGTGTGCAGGAAGTATGGGAAGAGGGACTAGAGGACACGGAGGAGCATTCCTAAAATCCCAGGCTAAATGGAGAGTAGTGGATTAGACAAGAGGACAAAGCCAAATAAAAGTTCATTCTAGCGCAGGTCATAATCTTTACCTACCGCTGCCACCCCCAGAGCACTGGGCAGCTTCCGAAGAATTTCCAAAGTGGATTCTAGAGTTAATTTCTGTCTAGAAGAAGGGTTAGAACAGACAGGGGGTAGGACAGATTCCAGAAAGAAGGGAAAAGCAGATGTCCAAGTGACAGGATAATCACTGAGCCCCCAGAAGTGGGGATGTGCTGAGCTTAGGTAGCAGGCTTGGCAGGCTCCCACAGAGAGCTACTGAAGGTCAGGAGTCCTGAACCAGGGGTAATCCTACCCCCACTCCCTAAAGGACATGGAATCACTGGGGAGTCTTTGGTACTGACAACTGTATGGAAGGTGATGGGTGCGCAGGAGTCCAGGATATGGCTAGTCTCCTCCAAGGTATAAGCATCCCCTCTCCCACAGTAAAGTCCTTTCCAGACACCAGTATGGACACACTATGGTTGAAAGACCCAGCTTAAGGGGAGAAAGTTAAGAACACAGTTTAAGATAACCATGGGTCACCATCTTGCTCACAGACTAAAGGACATACTCTCTGCCACCCGGGACCCCGGAGATCTCCTTCTGCCTTAGGAGATGACAATGTGAACTGAATGAAGACCATAGGATTTGTTTCTAGGCATTTAGAAACAAAACAGTGTTTCCTCCTTCTTCCCAAATCATAACCAGCCCCCGGAAAACACCCTTTATTTCTCTATTCAGGCCATCTCCAGACTCTAGATTTTTGCCTTCCCCTTCATCCCTTACCATCCTCCTTCCTCCTGCCCACAAAGGGGAAAACTAAGGGTCCTTTGCAATAGAAGGGTTTTGTTAAGTCCCTGTAAAGAACTAGACAAGGTGACAGGGTGTGCAGATAGCCTTCACTTCTAAGTCCTGGATTTGCCTCTCTCTGTGCCACCATCTCTTCATGGAAACTGTGGAGGAGGTGTGCTTCTGTCCCCCGTATTTACATAATACCCTTCCCTGTCGAGCTATGCGCTCATCAGTGTACCCTAGATCAAGAACACTGTGAACACTCCAAGGAGCCGAGTGACCCGTGGGAGTCAAGCTTGCCCTGTGCTCGTCTGTCACTGACTATCTTTCCTGACAGTTATGATAGAAGCCTTAGGGACACCTGGGAGAGGGCCAGGGTGCGCCTGTCAGTCGGTCCCCAGAAACAGCTCCCTCCTCTCCTGTCATCTCTCTGCCCCACCTCTCCTCCTTCCGTTTGTAAAGCACCTATTTGGAAATCCAATCCCAGCTAGGAAGGAAAGGGCTTTCCGAACCAAGCACCCTGTCATTCTTTTAAAGAGACTATGTGGCATGGAAGCTGCAGCCTGCAGCAAGGGGGACACAGGAAGGTGTCAGACCTCTTCTGGTGGGAGACTACCCACCATATGCTCTACCAGTTTCCACCCCCAATTCTCCCCTTTCTTGGGTCTCCGCTCTGGCTTGTGACGATGCTATTCCGGCTCGCAAGCCCCCAGCAGTGTGGCCGAAGCTTTACTACCTTACTGCTTTATAAATCACATTTGTTCACACAATATACACAAGGAGAGAGAGAGAGACAGAGACAGACAGAGACAGACAAACAGAAAGACAGAGACAGATAGAAACAGAGACAGACAGACAGACAGACAGACAGACAGATCATGTTAAGGAAAGGGCTCTGGGCATTGAATTCCCAATAAGAAAAAGATGCAGAGAAACGTCTTAATCTAAAGAAAGAAGCATCCTTTGGATCCTTCCAAGGAGCTGAACTAGAGGAGTGACATGAACAGGTTGCTGTAATCAAGGAATTTGTAACCATGGGTGAGAGAACAGGAGGGGGGGTCGTCAGCTGATTGGAACTGTGTGTCTGTGGTGGCCTTTTCTGTTCATCTGACTTCTGCCATCTGGATCCTCATATAGAAAGAAGATTTGTCCTGACTAGATGGGCACTCAGGGTAGGAGGCACCTTCCCCTTCAAGTGCCAGAGGTCATCATGCCAACTACTTAACAGCCAACCTTAGCCCATGGACACATCCACTCTCCTGGGAGCTATGTCCTACAAAACGACCCTGTGTGGCTCTCTTGCAACCGTGCCAAACACTGGCTGAGCCCCAAGTGTTTGATAGAGACAAACACAAAGGGCTGTGGAACCCCTCCAGCAGGGGCTTACAGCAAAGCAAACTGGAAACAAATGTTTCAAGCCTGAGAGAAGTCCCCTTTGGCCCGGAGGTGCTGGAGAAAGCTTTCAGAACCCATGACAAAGGCTTAGATCACCTGCTTTGATGTCTTCATCCTCCTGTGTAGAATGAGGGCTGGTGCGTGAGAGTCTGTGTTGCAGATCTATGGGTAGTGTTCGTCGATGGAAGGCTGCTGACAGGCATAGCGTGATGACAGACGACACTGTTTGATAGATTGGTTGCCACGCTGTGAATCAGACAGCAGATTCTGTCCCTCGTGGAAGAGCTGGCCTGTATATGCAAACTGGCAAGCCACAGGGAAAGTCCCAGGGACTCTGTTGTGGGTTCCTGGTGACAAAGAAAGATAGCATTTCTTTCCACCACCACCCCACCAAGAATACCTAGATGTGCTTTTTATGAAAGGCACCATCAAGGCACGGACCATGTCTGTCTAGCTCGCTGCTGTGTCCTGTGTGGCTGACACATAGTGGCCATTCACCGAGATTTTAGTGAATTAATAGTGGGTGAATAGAAAGCAGTCTTGCTCTGTCCCTTTGGGGACGATTGTCATATTTCTCTCCTGCTCTGGCCCCACCAATTCCCATCAACCCTAGGGGCACATCTCTGATGCACCTGCCTGACATCTCCCAACTACCCAGCCCCTCCCACAGTCTCCCCTGACTGAGTTGCTGTCTAGTCTGGTCATCAAACTCCTTAACTCCCCTGACATAGCTCCACCCTGTTAGAACCCAAAGTCAAAGCAGGGAGCTACACAAAAGATTTGAGTACAAGTAGCAAGCACACCTCCTTTCTCACTTCCTCCCAGCTAGAGTCCTGTTCGGTCAGAGAACCTCCAATCCCAGGTACACAGAATATGCTCCCAAGGTCACCCTTGGGACCTGGCTGGGCACATTCCCTTGGTCTTGAGTTCTCTGCCACTCTGTCGGGAACATTTGAGAGGTAGGAGGGGTCATTCAAGGCTCTCTGGGAGTGGAGACCAGTTGCATATGCTGAAGGCATGGTCTCATCAGGAAATGCAGAGGCAGATGTTGAAGAGATGTCAATTCAAGGGCAGACAGTGACTACCAAGCCATCATCAGTTCCACTTTCCCCATCTTCCCACCCAACATCCTCTCTACCTGGCACAGCCTTCTGCCTCCTGGCCAGGCATTATAATAGGGCAAACGCATTGTGCCGATACTACAGAACATGGACAGAAGAGATGTGCACCCCAAAGTTCAAAGGCCCTCCTTGCAGCCAGCAAATCACTCTGAGAAGCCAGCTAATTATCGGTAATTATATCCAAAAATAGTCTGGCTAACAGGTTGAGGAACTGCATCTTAAAGGAATTCACCACTAGAGAAAGAACGTTGAAATGTAATCAAAGAGACGGCTCATGGTAAGCGTCGAGCACCCAATTCCAGCTCTGGAAGTCTGTGGTCATGCGTGGTCATGATTGCTGAGGGAACATTTATTACAGCAGTGAACCAAACAGCTCAGCAATGTTGTCCATTCCTGACCCACCACCAATCCCTGTCAGTGGGAAGTATTCCAGTAAGTCAAAGGCAATGGAGATACATAGGAAGTACTCCTGCCACTCAGGGAAAGTATCTCAGATTCAAGCCCAGCCTGGTTGTGCTCCCTCAGTCAGCAGAGGAGCCATCTTGTTACAGGATCCTTCATGCCTCTGGCCACATTCAAGCAGGAGGAAAATGATTCCGGTGGCAGCTGATGCAGGTGGCTCCTGACCTGTGTCTGTATCCAACCCCTGCCTCCATCCACCACCGTCCGGTGCACAGCTTGCCACGTGAGTTGTGCCACAGTGGTTCCCGCCGTCATCAGCAGCTTGTCGAATTACACATGCTATTCTGTGTCGAAACAAACAAAGCTGTCTGGAAGCCTGTCCCTGCAAATAGCAATTTTGAGCAGTCTGTCAGCAGGCTCCCCGCATGGCCCTTTGGCATAGACAACCAATTCTGGAGTCAAAGCTAGGAAGATAAGGAAGGTGGGTGCCACCCGGGTCTCACTGTTCTTCGACTGTTCCCTTTCATCTCAAAAGTCCTTTTGTGGCGCTAGTCTGGCCACAGCACACAATTTCAGACATCCTTTGTCACCTGAGACTTAAGTGAGTAGGGAGGACCAATAGGGCACTGCTTTGATCGCGCTGACTGGCAGACTTTCCAGATCACACCGTATAAAGGAGGAACTAGCCATGGACTCTGGGACGAGGGCCTGACTATTAGCCTGTCACCTATAACCAAAGTTCTGTGCTTTGGCCACAACCCAAGACCCGAGTGGAGACGGAGCCTTGAACCGTGTGTGATTGTATGGCACAATGTGAAAGGGGGACACTGGCTAGCATTCACACTGCGTGCGCGCACGCGCGCACACACACACACACACACACATAAGAGGGAGTAACTTTCTAGTTCCTATGGATCTGCTGCCAATGTCAGGGGTCAAAGTGAACAGCACGGTTTCCCCATTGGCAGGTCCCAGGCTCTCAAGTAGGCCAGACTTCTGTGCTGTTCCCAGTTTGACTTGCACTGGGATTCCAATCCATATGGGAAGCAAATAATGTCCTCCACAGTGCTGGACACTGACT
>NW_021604586.1:3115982-3119562 GCF_004785775.1 Grammomys surdaster
AGTCAGTGTCCAGCACTGTGGAGGACATTATTTGCTTCCCATATGGAATGGAATCCCAGTGCAAGTCAGACTGGGAACAGCACAGAAGTCTGGCCTACTTGAGAGCCTGGGACCTGCCAATGGGGAAACCATGCTGTTCACTTTGACCCCTGACCTTGACAGCAGATCCATAGGAACTAGAAAATCTAAATACAGATCAGGAGCAGATAAATTCCTTCACAGTCACTAAGAAGGGAATCCAGTGGCCAGTGACAGCCAGCATGAGGCTGTGCGTTGACTTTGGACCAGGTCCTGTGCTAACCATCACCTTCAGTGATAACAATTCATTTCATCTTTGTTAAACATAAAATCAATAAAATCCAAGATAGGCACAGGTACTCATCCACCTTTCTGGATAAGAATTCTGGGAGCTACGCAATTCCTGCTGTCAGAAAGAACAGAATTTGAACCTGAGAAAGTGTATCATCTCCAAACTGATGGAACTGAACCTCCTGAAGCCTCTGATGCAGAAATAGCTTTCATCACAAAAATACTAAGATAACACAGCTGGGGAGATGACTCAGTTAGGAAAATGCTTCCTGCACAAGCATGGGGACCTGAGGTATTGGAGCCTCAACATCACACAAAAACCCAAATGTGGTATGGTACCATCTGCCTATGGCCCCAGCACTGGAGAGGTGGAAACCCAAGCATCCCAGGAGCTTGATGGCCAGCCAGTGTAGCCAAACCAGTGAGAGACACGGCCTCGGAATATAATGGGGAAGGTGACTGAAGAAGTCACACCCCAAGTCAACTTCCAGACTCTACACATGCGCATGTCTGTGCACACATGAACGGTTACATACAAAAGTACTAATGAAGACCAGACACAATGTCTGCCCAAATGACAGGGCCTTGCAGGCTGTGGCATCCCATAATGGCAGCAGGAACCTGAGTGTTTGAAAGGAATTTGAGTGTATGAAGACTCATTCAGCCAGCTTCTAGATTTCACCTTCACCTTCACCTGCTAAGCCATCTTAGCAGCCCAAATATTACATAGTTACATACACAAAACAGGATGTCATTCAGCCATTAAAAATGAGCAAATCTTGCCATTTGCAATTACAACATGAGTGCATCTATGGGACATTGTGTTAATTAAAATAATCTAGACACAAAAGGACAAACACTACATGACGCCATTTGCCAGATGAATAGAAAACGGCCAAGCTTGGAGAAGCAAAGAGTGGAATGGTAGTTGCCTGAGGCTGGGGCTGGGGAGAAAGGGAACTGGTCTTTAGTCAAAGGGAACCAAGATTCAGTATGGAATGTGGGTGACTCTGAGGGATCTCGTCTTCAGAGCAATGCCTATAGTGAACTATCCCGTGTTGCAAACTTAAACATCTGCTAATGGTGCTGATGTATGTTCTTACAGCATATGAAAGGCACATAAAGAAGTTATACGCCAGGCATGGTGGTGTATACCTGTAGTCCAGCAACACAGGAAGTCAAAGACAGCCTGTGTTAGCTACTAATCTATCACAAATCACTGAGTCGATCCATAAGGATGTGGGGAACTCTTCCAAGATGATGCATAGATTGTATTGATGGTGTTGTGTGCACGAACGGAGACAATGGGGTGTGCACATGTTGTAAACAGGATCCACTAGTTCATCTTTCGTGATAGGGGCTGGGTATCCAACAATGGCGTCTGCATGCTGGGAGGACAGAAAGTCTGGTAGCTACTCATCTCACAAATATGGAAGCCTTGGGAATCCAAGACTGTATTTAAAGTCTGGAAGACTCCTGAATGGTCTTCAGCCCATGTTATAATGCCAAAGAAAACAGAATTTGATGTCAGAAAAAAAAAAAAAAAAGACAAAGGCCTTAGGCATGATTCAAGAAGGATAGGCAGGCAGCTTCCTCTTTTTCTTTGGGCTTTTTCTTATCTTAGATGCCAATTGGGAGGTGCTACCTGCTCTGAGCAGAGACTTCTCCCCTCTATTTATATTCTCATGAAACACTCAAAGACACACCCAGGTGCATTTCCTAGGTGGTGCCAGATCTGGTAAGATGTAATGAGATTTAACCATCGCCATCGCACATGGTTCACGGACGTGCTCTGATCTGTAAACTTACCTCATTGTACATAGCGGACATGTGTGCCTTTTGGAGGGTCAGTTGTATCTGGATAAGGCAATAGTTCTTTTAAACACTACAACCTCGTGGCTCAGATATGTAGACAAGGCCACGTCCCTCCGAGTCACTCTCCATACTCCTCCCTCTCTGTTCTCTTGTCTCCAACACTGGCACCTTCTATGAGCTTCTCCTTAACATAATCCCCAAAAGTGAAAATTTAATTCCCATTTCTTAGATCTTAGCATAGATCATCCAATGCTCAGGAAGAGAAACCCCACGAGCCACTTTGAAAGCAAGGGTATAAACTATATCTCAGACTCCCAAGGAAAGGTAAGCCATCAGGTCCCATGCACGGGATCATTGGCATCTCTCCCACCCAAGCAAGGGGGACTCTGGAACCATCTAGAGAGAGCTCTGCTTTAGTGTGGCTTGGCTGACGCAGCTCTGTCGAGACTTATTTGCACATTGCTACTTACTTTCTTGAAGTTTCCATTTCAGATTCTCAGAGATACAGATGGCTGAATAAACCTTGTGTAGGTTGATACCACTTCAAGCAGAGCCTACCTCTGTCCCAGTGAGCTTTGATCACATGATTGGGTTACCTAGTCCACAAGGCTGCCTCCTCCAGGGCTGAAGAGATTAGCCTTAAAAGGGTCTGTCTAGTAAATCTGCCAATCTATCCAGGCATGCTGATGCTTTTACAATGTATTTCTTTTATTTCAGTCTCCCTTCAAATTTCCTGTGACTCTCAGAACAATAGATCTCTTTTTATCTACTGGTTTTTTGTCACTTCCTTTGGGGGTAGAATCCTTTCAAGATTTTCTCTGCTTCAACAGATACTAAGAGACAGAGAAGAGGCACCATCAAAATATATCTCCCTCCGTCTCCTTTGGGGGCTCAATATTTAAGTCAATAACCACACAGGATAAAGAGAAACTGCCACCAGTGAGGATTTACAGAGGGTTTACCTGGCCGTGACACTGTCCTAAGCTGCTGTTTAAATTCGTTATTTCTACCCCGGCCTCAGGCAGAGCTCTTTTCATTTTCCCACTTGTACAATGGCAATAACATTGCCCGATGTACAAGACAATGGGACTTTTGAGAGATGAGGTAGCCGCATTCTCATTGGTGCATAGTACCTGCTGAATAAATCGTGCCTCCTGGTGGCTGTGATGGTGTTGTCATCTACAGCACAGCTTCACGATTCACAGCTCCACGGGGCTTGTTAAGAGACCACGGCACAGGTTATGACTCAAGTGTTTGCAGGCAGAGCATGAAGCTCAAGAGATGGTTCAGATGTCCAAAGGGCTGGGATGAATCATGGGGGGAAATATCTAGATCATGGGTTAGCACGAAAGAAAGCTGAGGTGCTACAAAGCCAAGACCCCCAAAGCAGCAGAATTCTGGAAGATCTTCTCAGGACCATGGACAGCACCAGCCTCTCCGTCTCTCCCTCCCTCCC
>NW_021604586.1:3119662-3130000 GCF_004785775.1 Grammomys surdaster
CTCTCTCTCTCTCTCTCTCTCTCTCTCTCTCTCTCTCTCTCTCTCTCTCTCTCTCTCGTTAAAAGCTCTCTGCCCAGAAACCTGGCCTCCAAAGGGTTTATTTTAGTTTGTTTGGAAGTCTTGAAAAAGTAGAACTCAGGATGGCAAGCAAAGCAGTCGATTAGAGCTGACATCTTCTGACCTGTGTAGTGGATAAAGGATTCTTCACTTGATCTCTGCCAAACAGCTGAGAAGCAACAAAGTAACAGAACAATGGAACACATTAGAAGATTCATAGTCTCCTTGGCAGGAATAAGAACTCTCGGCTTTGGGTCTAACCTGCTGGGTTCTCATTGCAAAGAAAGAGGGGGTAGGAAAAATCAAAAAAGAAAGAAGGAAGGAAGGAAGAAGAAAGGATGGAGGGAATGAAGGGAGACAGGAAGAAGGGAGAGAGGGAGGAAGGAAGGAAAAGAAAAGAAACACTTATCTAACCCAGGATTAACAAGAGTAACACTGGGCAATAGCTGGAATCTGTGTTATAATAGATACCTTTTCAGGGCTTTTTTTTTAAAGATAAAAATAAAGCTATGTACATGATTATTGGTATATGCACGTTGAGTGCAAATGTCCACAGGAACCAAAAGACAATGTCAGACCCCGCCCCCACCAAAAGCTGAAGCTACAAGTGGTTGTGAGCTGTCTAGAAAGGGTGCTGAGATAGAACCCCTGCCCTGTATAAGAGTGACACACGCCCTTGACCTCTGAGCCGTCTCCCTGGCACATTTAATATGGCTTCATCTAAGATGTACACAGACTCCAGTCTTGGACCTTTCTCTTCTTCTTGTGGCATGCTGAGACGTCTCTGTAGAGCTGCTAAGAGGAGGATTAGCTGAAGGAAGTAGGTCAGTGGGGGAGGGTCCATACAGTGTGCTCTCTGTGGGTCCTTCCTGTCTCGAACCATCTCCTTCGCTGTCATACCAGTCTCTACCACACACCTCCGTCTCTGTGGATCCACTCTGGTGTGTCTTCCCTGCTAGAATGAGCTGAGGTCCCTCTGAAACTGTAAGCCAAGATAAATAATCCCTCCCTGACAGTGCTTCCTGTCAGGTGTTCATGGAAGTCTTTCATGGAAGATTGGAAAGCTCAGGTTAAGTTCCCACGGGCCAAAGCAACCTTCGAACACGCAGTCCTTCTTGTGTGAGGCTTCAGAGAGCAGATGAGTGCTGAGTGATTTGTTCTTTCTTCTTGATGAACCTTCATGCAGTGTGGACTCGGGGAAGCCACTATCTGGTCTCAGTGCATATACCCACCTAGTCTGTCTGGAGCAGAATACATTTATAATGAAAGTAATATTGGGTTGGATTTTAGATCAGGAGTTAAGAGGGGGTACTGCATTTACAGTCAAGCTGACTTCAGTTTTCAACACTGATATTGGGTAGATCATAACCAGCTATAACCCCAATTCCAGAGGCCCTCTTCACCCTGTCACATCATTTGCATACACAATACACACACACATACCACAACTTAAAATAAAAATAAATCTTATTTTTAAAAACTAAATGGAGGCTAGAGTCAAAATCAAGGGTTTTCCTCTACTCTCTCCCCTGTAGTTTTTGAGACAGGTTCTCTCACTGATACGTCTTGGCTAACTGGCCAGTGGGCTCAGCAAGATGCTTGTCTCTGCTTCCCTACTGCTGGGATTACAGATGCAAGCCACTATACCTGGCTTACATTGGATGGGTGTTGGAGAGGATGTCAAGAAATAAATTGTGGTTTTGCTGCGGTAGAACTAAACCAAGCTTTGCTCACGGGTGCCTGAGACACGCTCACATGTCTGGTAAGCTGTTCGAACAAATGGCCCTGCGTGCTGTGTGTTTGTTTAGACAGCGGGGATCTACAAGGAACAAGGGTCTGAATTCTGCCCTGAGCTTGAGGCTGTCAGACTGGGGGACTTTATCAGACAGGTCCTTTATCTCTCGGGGTGTGTCTTCTCATCAGGAATAGGAGGAGGCTTGAGTTGGCTGCTCTCCAAGGTCCTTCTGTGGTTTGAAGTGCAGAGAAGATGTGGGGAAAGTTCGTGGATGAGGAAAAGGATGAACAAGTAGGTAGCCGGACATCTGCAAGGGGCAAGCACAGCTGTGTGACACCTGCTTTCTTTCCTTGGGATCTCCAGAGGATCGTGACTTTGGGATGAGATGAATCACTGCAAAGTTTAAGCTGATAACTCTTCTCAAGATATGTCTTAGTCAGGGTTTCTATTCCTGCACAAACATCATGACCAAGAGGCAAGTTGGGGAGGAAAGGGTTTATTCAGCTTACACTTCCACATGGCTATTCATCACCAAAGGAAATGAAGACAGGAACTCAAGCAGGTCAGGAAGCAGGAGCTGATGCAGAGGTCTTGGAGGGATGTTACTTACTGGCTTGCTTCCCTTGGCTTGCTTAGCTTGCTTTCTTATAGAAACCAGAACTACTAGCCCAGGGATGGCACCACCTACGATGGGCCTTCCTCCCTTGATCATTAATTAAGAAAATGCCTTACAGTGGAATCTCATGAAGGCATTTCCTCAAGGGAGGCTCCATTCTCTGTGATAACTCCGGCTTGTGTCAAGTTGACACATATACAACCAACCAGTACAGGATAGAACCAGGAAGATTCCTGGAATGAAAAAAAACGCATGCATTCACCTCAAATTCAATGAGCTAAAGCAGGGTGTGTACCTCTGTGTGTGTGTACGTGTGTGTATGTGTGTGTGCGAGTGTGTGTACATGTATGTACATGTGTGTACATGTGTACACATGTGTGTACGTGTATGTACATGTGTGTGTACGTGTGTGTATGTGTGTATATATGTGTATTGGAAGGTGTTTGCATGTATGTGTGGAGGCTAGAGGTCAAAATCAAGTGTCTTCTCACACCTTAGTTTTTGAGGCAGAGTCTCTCCCTAAACCAGGAGTTCAACAATTCATCTGGGCTTACTGGCCAGTGAACTCAGAAGTCTGCCTGTCTCTGCCTCCGTGCCGCTGAGATTACAGACACAAGCCACTGTGCTTGGCTTCCATGGGTGTTGGGGATCTAACTCGGGACCTCACACTCACATAGCAGCCACTTGACCCACTGATCCTTCTCTTCTGCCCCTAAAATGACTCTGAAGCTGTATTTTTGCATCCTGGAAAAAAATACTTAAAGCAAAGTTGAGTGGGGATGGGGGGAGAGACTGTGAGCAGATATACTAATTAGATTTTAAATGTTGCCATTTCTTGTCAGCAAAATCCCCTAGTGGCTAAGCTGAGATCTTCTGGGGTAGTGGCCATCACCCCATCTATACTGAGGGGCAGTGTACTTGAACAGCTCCAGGTGATAGAAGCTGTACCTGACATTTTATAAATCCTCTCAGCTGAGACGGGTTTCTTCTTGTAGAGACTACTTCTAGAAAGGATGCACATTAGATAGCAAACCTCCTGGGAAAGCAGGCCACCAGGGCCAAGAAGGTGGCTCAGTGTGTAAGAGCCCTTGCCACACAGTCACAGAGACCTAAGCTTGAATCTTCCACATGCAAAGATGCCTGTGGTTTTGCACATGCCTGTAACTGCTGCACAGTGTTGGGTGGGGACAGAGTGGGTACTGGGGCTGGCTGGCAGCCAGTCTAGCTCCAGGCTCAGTAAGAGCCTCAAAGGGTAGAAATGTCTTCTTGAGAGGCAGGTCCAGCCTAGTGAGACTTGCACTTTGGCATCTGGCTAAAACCACCTCCTCAGAATACTATCTCCTGGAAACCGTCCACAGTATTCGAAGCAAATGCACACCACTCAACTCCAGCCCATGACAGAGGACCTTGGCTTCGTCTGTGGAAGTCCTGCCCCTCTTACATCACCTTTCTCCTACCCACTCCTGTTTGCAAGCACGGATGTGGAGGACTGACCACCAAATGCCTTCGCTCCTCAAGAATACTTCTTTGTCATGAACTATCACACTTACTGACACTGAGTTCATCCCCTTCATCCCCTGTTCCCTGGTTCCCAAGACAACAGACTAGGCGGTAGGGTATCAGGGAAACGTAGTCTTCTAGTGACTACATGGATTTCTCTTTCTTTCCCCATGTCTTTCTGATGCTCAAGGAGCTATGGGCTTTCTCTGCATCCCTGCTTTCAGCTCATTTATTCTGCCCTGACTTGTGAGTTTCCCTCTTTGTAGACTCTTGTCTGGTGTTTCGTATTTCTGTCTCCAGCTCCGGTCCTGTAGCTGTTGTGCTATGTCTGTTACTTATTGGTCAAGACTAGGGTCAGAGGCAATTATAGAGCAGGTGAGAGAACCATTAAAATGGCAGATCCTTCTGTTGGCTTGGTTGGTGGACATTTAACACTTGCTCAGGTGACTTGGGTGGTGCCAGTCTTTTGGCCTGACTTTGACCTATCTTTCCCAGTTGTGGGGGTCCTTCAAATGCTTGATCATGACACCCACTTGCCTGTCCCTCACCCTCCATACAGGGAGAGGTAAGCCTTGTCTCCTAACACTCACCCATTACAAAGGTCATCCCTTCCCTAGACAGGAAACCTGCAGGCAAGAGAGCTTCTGCTCCTCTTTCAACCCCTCCCTCCCTCCCTCCTCTCCTTGGAGGATGAGCTGCTAAGTAACTCTGGGAATAGTTTGGGGCATATGGATAGTATGATAGGATCCCCCTCCCATCCCTGTTTCAAAGGTGGCGCTTCATCTCCATTCTGCTTTCTTCCTGTCACCCTCACAGAGATGAGACCTTCTCCCCCTGCTGCAACTGGAGTCTGAGTGCACCCCGATATAAGCCTAGGGTATCCCTCATAGTGCCGTTGACCCTCAGACGGGATGCCCTGGTGTCTGGTTGACTGTGTAGTGGCACTAGTCAGTCTCAGGCTTGTCATCCCTCTGGTCCCTTTTTTCATGTGTCTGTATCCCTTTGCATCCAAACTGCTACCAAGAGAGACATATTCCCAGAGTCCAGAGGAACCATGAGCTCCAGGAAGGCCCTGCCATGATGTTCCTCTTCATCTCCTGCAAATATTCATCCCCCACAGCCCATCCATACATAGGGAATTCAGACCTGCCGTCTGTGTAGGACAAGGCTCTAGGCTCCGTGTGTGTCTCACTCTTACCCACAGCTGCTTACAGTCTCTCCACCTGTCTTTCAGACAGTGCCTGCCTGTTCTTTAGAGCTCAGACTCAGTCTCAGACTGTGGCTTTTACAAAACCACTCCCCTCTTCCCTGCTAGTTTGCAGCCTCCCTAATGAAGGAGCTGTCAGCGACTCATCTTTGCACTCCTGATGCCTAGCACATGGTTTAGGGGCATGGACAGTAATGACTAAATCAAACACGGATGGATTCTCTTCTCACATAAAGCATTCCTGTTACTGGGAAACTGGGAAACATCTTAGTTGACAGGGTGCAGGCAGGGAAACTGAGTCACGGGATGATTCCTTTGCTAAAGGCTTAGCCAGCCAATGTCAGAGTGGTATGAGGTTTATAAAATAGGAATGGATTCATTGTTGTTTGGAAACGCAACGTCCTTCAGAGGCTTGTGTATTTGAAAACAACTGGTGGTACTGTCGGGGTAGTCTTGAACCGTTTGGATGTGGGGCTTACACAGAAGGCTCAGGACCAGGCGAGTGGAGCTTGGGGGCCTTGCTTCATCCCATATCTGCTTCCTGTTCTGTGGAGATTTGATGAGTCCCAGTTGCACTCTCTCTCCCACTATGCAGCAATAGACTAGACCCTCTGTAAATAAATACAGCCTTCATTTCCTAAGCTGCTATTTTACGTACGTCGTCACAATGACCAGAAGAAAAGCCTTGTGGTATACCTGTTTAAATTTAAAATGAAGCAGAAAATGTTGGAACACGGGGGTTTTATTAGGTAATGTTTGAGAGTTTCTTACAGTCAGACAATGCAAATGGATCAGATCCATCCCCGGCTACCTCCCTCCAGCATTCCCTAATACTTACTCTCCAGCCTATCACCCTCCCAATGCCATGCCCTCTTAGTCATTGTGGTTAAAAATCATGAGTCCAATTAGTGCTCCTCATATGCGTATGGATATGCAGCCATCTCCTGGGGCATGAACAACCTATCAGTAGCCATGTCCCCAAAGGAGTGGCCCTCCCTCCCTCCCTCAGCAGCCATGAGCTGCCAACAGCTTCTCCTAGAGGGATATGGCCTTGGGGTACACACACACACACACACACACACACACGCTGGCATTAGTCACAGACACAGGTCTGATGCAGGTAACTGCAGCAGCTGCTACAAGCTGATGTAAGTGGCAACCATGTCATGTCCAGAGTCAGCATGAGTTCTAATCCTGTAACTCCTTCCTAAACCCCGGTTAGTCCCTGTGGTGGTTGGAATAAGAATGGCCCCATAGCCTTTAATCCCAGCACTTGGGAGGCAGAGACAGGTGGATTTCTGAGTTTGAGGCCAGCCTGGTCTACAGAGTGAGTTCCAGGACAGCCAGGGCTATACAGAGAAACCCTGTCTCGAAAAACCAAAAAGAAAAAAAAGAAAAAAAAGAATGGCCCCAAAGCTTCATATATTTGAATGTAAAAAAGTGGTACCATTTTTAAGGCTAGGAGGTGTGGCCTTTGTGTAGGATGTGTGTCAGTGGGGGTGGGCTCCAGGGTTTCAGAAGCCCACCCTACTCTGTCTCTGTCGTTGTCTCTGCCTCCCCCTCTCCTTCCCACTGCCTGCAGATCTGAACTCTCAGCCCTTCCCACACCATGTCTGCCTGCATCCCACTAAGCCTCTGAGACTGTAAGCCAGCCTCAGTTAAGTACCTTTTTAATAAGAGTTGTGGTGGTCGTGGTGTCTCTTCACGGCAGTAGAACATGACTAAGCCAGTCCCAGTCTGTGCCACAACCACCCACATCTAGTTCGTGGGCTGCCAACACTTGTTCCATTTACCTCCCGATCCAGCTCGGGTAGGAATCAGACTCACCCATGTCCAGTGAGATAAGCTCCTCGTTTTAATCAAATCCTATGCCAAATCTCTCCCCACAAGCTCTTTGCAGAGGTATGCGTTGCTCTACCCACGGGTGCCAGTAGAAGAAAATGAAATTCACCCCAAAAACAAAAGGGAAAAAAAAAGCCAGCCCAGTGCAAAATCCATCGGCATCTCAGAAACTGTCAAGATGACAAATGAAGCCAGGAGTTTGGCCTTTAAAAATATTAATTTCTTGTACAGACAAACCGGAGAATGGTAGAGAGAAAAAAATCCCCTTATCTCCATGAAGGAGCCAGCAAGGCCAGAGGCTGGTCCTTTTTCTCAGGTCTCATATGTCACATCCAAGTCCAGTGACATCGTTTGTTATGTAGTCTCTGAGCATAAGGAGGGTCCCTGATAATGGGTTATAACGTGGATCGTGGATCTCTCCTCCTGGTCGGAGCCTAGTCTAAGTGTAAAGTGTGTGTGATCCTTGTGGTTGGCTCAGTGGAAATACATCTAGTCAATTTCTGATTGGGTCCCCTGGGAGCGCCAGCTAGGAGTATCCTGTAAGGGACAAAAGGGACTGGTCTGGCAGGGAAATCAATGTGTCTGCTAACAAGAGCCCGCCTGCCTCCAGGAAGTGTCCCCTGCCCCCTTCCGGTATCTTCCGGTATCTTCCAGCATCTTCCGGCAGCTACACTGGACTGTTTCTCCCTTCCTTTCTTCCTAGACAGCCCACATGCCAGGGCTCCTTCGAAGACCCCCTTACACTGCACCTTCAAGGCCTCTGACATCTTTGCACTCTTACCTCTCTCTCCTGGATAACTTAACAGTATCCACCCTCCCATTTCCTCCAAAACATTGCCTTTGTCTGTAGTATCCTCCCCACCCCCCACACCCCACTTGAAAATTGCAGCCAGCCCCAGCTCGCCTAGTACATGATCTCCACGTTCTTCACAGTCTGCCCTCACCTGTCTGCCTCTCTGTCCTTCTGTGTGCTTCAGATTCTTGCCCAGTACATTATTCCCCAAACATGGGAGGCCCTTGCTTGTCCCTGGCCTTCCCACCTAGTGTTCCTTTAACCTGTGACCCAGTTCAACTTCCTCACCAAGCCCCGCCCCCTGCCTCTTCTAGATGATGTCAATCATGTTGCCCTCAGCCCCAGTTCCACTAGACACCAAATAGGCTGTGACTGTGTTCCAGGTAATGGACACATTGTGCCTATAAGTCAAGTTGCTCCAAGTCGGACAAGTCACTGTATCCACCTTACTCAGGGACCAACTTTAATGTATTCTTTGCATGCACGTGACCTAATGAGTTTCATTAGGTGGCTTACCGGAGCACGTGCAACCTACAAGTGGTTACATCACTGGAGAAAATGAGTCCTCCTCCTCCAGTAATTTCCTATAAAACCTCAGAAAGTGATAGGAGCTCACGAACCCCCTCCCCTACTCCAGTGTGGACAGGCCCAGGGACCAACTTTAGGCAAGTGTCAGGGAATGGTGAGCAGTAGACACAATCCCATATTTTCCTCTGGCAATGACACCCACATCCCATTGTGTGGGGGAAGGGCTTGGCATGTTTAGTAAAAAAAAAAAATTATATATATATATATACCTCTGAAAGCCCTGATATTCATAATATCCCAAGACAAAGCCCTTCCAGATTCATAATTCTCTCCTGGGTCTTCAGGGCACTCTACTCTGCTCACACGGATAAAGACCACAGGCTCTGAGATCTCCATGCTTCCAGCTTGTCCATCATCTCTCTAGGAGAACCAGCAGGGTTTTTTGTTTTTTCAGTTTTTTGTTTGTTTGTTTGTTTGTTTGTTTGTTTGTTAATTACTGGTAGTGGTGGTAGCAGTAGTAATTACCCAGACATTCACATTTAAGCTATGACAGTTTTCCAGTCTCCCTTGAAGGCCTCCTGCTGGACCTGGACAGATATAGTACCCAGGTCTGATTCCTCTCCTAAATCTCCATCTGGGCCTGACCCCAGATAACCAAAACAAATACCTGTTCCACGGACTTCCACACTGGGGCCTCAGCTCTCTGGTGTACCCAGCATTCTTCCTGGCTGTTCCTTTTCTAGGTCAGGCAGCAGAAAGCTATCCACCAAACACATGTAATAGGCAAATATGGCATCCCTGATTTGGAAGAATGGGGAACAAACCCAAAATGTGCAGTAGAAATTGCCACCATATGTCATTTCTCCTGTAAATCTTGGCCATCATTTCTGTTTGGTTTGTTTTAAGGACTCAAGGCATTTAGAGTTTAAGCATGAGATAGTTACGCCTGTTCCTTGGTTTTATTTGCTGGTACCATGACCAATGAGGCGAAGAATCCAAACTCATTAAGTTTCACACAGAAAAAAATTGAAATGTATGCGGTTCTTACAGGGAGCAGGGGCTGAGTGATGGCGCCTTCTCTCTAGGCCTTGAACATGTTGACACGCTCCATATTTTTTTACCCACAGAATATAGTGTGAGCATCGTCCCACACCACGTAACATTAATATTATTTTTATGACTGCGTACAATGTAGTGACAGAGTGCTGAGCTGCCAAGAAATTTGAAGAATAAAAGAGATTTAGATACAGAAGGAACATTGAATCATCGAGTTTCAGGAGGTAGACAAGACCGTGGGAGTATACCCGCAGCTGTTTATGTAGCTTCCTTCAAACAAAGGGAACCTGGTGTGCTTACTTCATAAATGGTTCCAAGCCTTGAATTTACTGGCAGTGGCTGTGGCTCAGTTTAGAGTATTCGGCATTTCATGGTGACCTCAGATCCCCACTGGTTTGGTAAGACAGACGAGCAAGAACCCAGTTGACATGGAGATGACCAGTGTGAGACATAAGGGGGTGACCAGTGTAATAAACTCTTTCTGCCTCTTCCTGTGCCCACAGCAGACATCACTAATCAATCAAAACACTCTCTTTTTAAAAAGAAAACAAAAGAAATACAGAACAAAGAAAGAATATCTGTATGCCTATATGTTGTCTCTGTCCAGGTATATGAACACATGTATGCAGCCAGAAGTCTTCCTCAAGAGCAATCCATCCTTTGAGGGGTCTTTGGAGATGACGTCTCTCATTGGACCCTCCGAGGAAACTAAGTTGTCCTCCAGCAAGCCCCAGAACTCTACCTGTCTATCACCCCAGCCCAAGGCACTCTATCTTTGATCTTGTCTATAACCTCTAAATCCTGGCCAGTGCAGCCCTGGCCACAGTGACTTTCACAGATTTGATTCATCATATGAATGGACATTTCTCTGCTACTCTAGAAATTTCAAACACTGAAAGACAGAGTCCAGAGGAAACCTGCATCCTGTAAACTTATAGAGAAGGCTGCATTTGTGTGTGTGTAAGATATATATATATATATATATATATATATATATATATATA
>NW_021604586.1:3130100-3148016 GCF_004785775.1 Grammomys surdaster
TTTACAAATCACCAAGCAGGATCTCAAAAAGCGACACACATGTTTAAAGTCTATTTAATTGCAATAGTCTTTGGCCAGATCATCAATTCAGGAAACGTTTACAGAGGCTGTGTCCCCAGCCATATGCATGGGGATTGGATAGCTGCCAGCCTGTCAAAGGCATTCTCCTTCTCAGGGTTAACACATGATATATGGAAGCATCGGCATCTTGCTCCTGATTTCAGTGAGGGTTTCCATGATTGAGGGAAGAGACTGAAGTCTCAAAAAAAAAAAAAAAAACCCACAAGTTTGGTTGCCAGTGCAAGAATACATCTAAATTACCCTTGAATCTGGTGTCCCCTTGAGGTATATCCAGAAAGCAGGGTTGCTGCCCAGACCCCAAAGGGCTGTCCTAAAGGTTCATACTCAGGTTCTAAGTCCATGGAAACGACCCTGGGAACAGAAGCCGATCCCATCAGTGCACCCCCGATCAGTGCCAGCATCTTTCCTGGCCATGGGCTCCTAGCACAGGGTGTGAGCACTCAGCTCCCATGCTAAGAAACTGTGTTCATGCACTTGAACTCATCTGCATGATTTAAAGCTGCACAGTCAACCTGGTTATAGGCACCATAGAGGTCCCAGCCCTGGTCCCAGAGCTCACCAGCAATGGGCCCTGCGGCTCTCCTGAAAGCTTGCCCCTGGGAACACTGGGAAAGCAGCTGTGACTCTAGACTGAGAACCAGACCTCAGCCTCGATCTGATCACTGCTCAGACATGGCCTTCTGCTTAATGACTGCAGTATGGCCACCTCTGCCAGGTCCCTCCTCTGCATCTCTGGGGTTACTCGGTGCCCTTGATCCAAAGTAACCCTGGCTTCTCCAGGTCTCTCCAAACCCCGTGTTCTTTCCTTTGTTTGTTTGTTTGTTTGTTTGTTTGTTTTTCAGTAGCAGCCATCCTAGTATTTGTGGTGAGGCATTGCTAGCTTACAGTAGATAGTGAGAGAAAAGGGACTCCCAGAGAGAGCCAAATGTGGCTCCAGTTTTGTTATAGCAGAACTAGACCTCAGAGCTCAAGGGAACCTTAGCGTTAAAGCAGCAAGGCTGGGGCACACTGAAGATGAGAGACAAGTTTACACTGTGTGTGAGATAGCCAATAGAACCTGATGAGAGACAGACAGACGGGCTCTGGGAGATGAGGCCAGTGTTGGTGAGCCAGTTAGCTACCTTCCATGAGACCTTCCTTAGGCCTCGGGGCAACATCTTCTGGGCACTGTCGACCTTTTCTTTATTCTTGCTCCTAACATGACTGTGACAGGCAGGATCTGAGAAGCCTCTATCACTTCAAGAAAAAGACTCCCAACCATACCATAGACAAAGGAGTTAACTTAGATTAACTACAGGTTAGCTAGGAATAACCACGGCTACTTTTTGATAGCTGTAAGGGCAAAGGAGGTTTAGTATAATTAACAGCATTTGAAACACCTGTAAGGTCAGAGGTGGCCACACCTGCCAACGGCTAATGGCTCACCGGCAGCCGGAGTATCAACTAACAAAGCCAGAGTTACAGACGGACAGCGGGGACTTTAACCACCCATGACCATGTGTGCAATGTGTAAACACTGCATGGGTAGACCAGGAGAACACATGTCGGATGCAGGGTCCTCTAGTTAGCCAGCTGATAGCATCACCTCTGTGTGGAGCCATAACTCCATAGGAAGTATCAGGACCACCTTGCCTTGGCAGTCCACTCAGCCCCTCTCACCTCCCCCAAGACACTTCCTTCCTTCCCATATTAAACCTTCATAGTTTGGGATTCCCACCTCACCTTTCCTTAATCTCTTACTTTCCTGTAATTTTCCTTACTAAAGTTTACTAGCGCCCACATCTTTCATTTTCAGTGGTTTGAGATGCTGGACTCAAGAGTTGCTGCCCCTGGTTGATCTTTGGCAAATCTGAGGTCAGCACCCAAGGTCCTTGAGTCTAGCACAATAGGACTATGAAAGGTCCCGTTGGCTTCAGAATGCCAGGGTGAGGTGGCCGGTCCCTGTAGCAGGATGGTTTCCTGCTGCTGCTACAGTTGTTTGCAGTGGAGCGATTGGGGAGCAGCTAATGTGGGAGGAGCCAAGAGGGGAAGGAAGAGGAGGAGCGAGAGACGAGGGAAAGAGAGCAGGAGAGAAGATGGCTGGAGACGTCCGAGTGTCTTTAGCAGTCTCAGGTAGTTAGTCATATCTAGGTTAGTTAATTGGGTTTACAATTCTAATTGTGTGGGCATCTTGTTAATTGAGCATTTCCGAATATATGTACCAATCGAACAGCCATTAAGTATTAAGAGACTTCATTCTACCGGACACCGTGGGATGGCATGTATTATCTGGGCTCAGCCAAGCATTGTGAATAGCGTGGTGGATTGGCTGATCTAGCCACCACGATGGCGTCTTGTGGGTGCCAGGGCCTGTGCTTCTGGCCGACCTGAGCCGCGGCCTGTACTGTGCAGCTGCGGAAGCACGCAGCCACTCTTGGCCTCAGGCCTTGTCTAGTGGGGAACATGGCAGCCCCATAAGAACAAGCCAGATCAGGTGCCGCCGTTTTAAATATTACCCTCAACAGGCCCCCAATGTGTTTCTGTCTGAATCTCTCTCATGGTTGGCGATGCTGGGAAATCTTTCCTTCCTTTGGCCATCGGTAGAACGTCACCACAGAAATTCATACCCGTCCCGTTCCATTCATTCACTTGTTTGTTGGTGGCTGTACAGTGGTCTTTATACGATCTGGATATTCTATCCATATTGAATATATAATTTGTTGAGTATTAGCATCACTTCTTTTCACGTGGTTCGATAGATTGCACGTTGTCATATTTTTAACAACTGATTCATAAAACCTAATGCAAGGTATCTAAATGACATTTGCAGACAAAACAATCAAAAGCTCCATATCTGGTCAATAAGCTACATCTCCCTGAAGAGCCAAGTGCCGGGTCCGTGTGCTGGCAGGCTGCAAGCTTTCTTCTCAGTCCTAACGTTAAGCACTATGATACAGTCACAGCCACATTGTAGTATGATAGATGCCTTGGCGAAGACCAGGTTAAGGAGCCCCTGCCCTCCTGCATCCGAGGATGAGTTCCTTTGTCTGCTGTATGAATGAGCTTGCTGAAAGGGGACAGGTGAAGAGGGAGACACCCAGCCGAGCAGCCAAAGATTCTCATCTCACCCCTCGGTACCAGTTAACATTCAACTGAAATTGTGGCTCTCTCCCCAAGAGCTACTAGGTCTGGCTCTCTGGGGATGTGTGGGTTCTAAATACTTAGACCCGAATGCTAACATTTAAAGGGCCAGCAAGAGGCCTTCTGTGGTTAGCATGTCTCCATTGTCACATGAGGCCTTTGCAGATGTGCCCACTGCAGTCGCCAGTGGCTACCACGTCTTCAGTCGATAGAAATGGTTGTCGGCTTTCAAGCAAAGCCTGGGACCATGAGAGGCTGAGGCTGAGAGGAAGCCAGTTCCATCTTCCCAGGACATACAATTGTGACGTATCTCATCAACATCACAGAAGCATCGAAAACACCTCCCCTCTGTTTCATCACTTGGGTAGCACAGCCCAACTGGAATCTCTTTTTCTGACCGCCGAACAATGTATTTATAGACTTTTTAAAGAAAAAAATCAGGAAAAGATTGAAAGAGCAAGACAAAAATAAACCTAACTGCATCGCCGAGAGCTAATTGCTGTTAATATCATGCTACATAAAGCCCCTCCTCTATTTATGTATTATGATCTATAAATATTATTTTACTTGCAAAAATGGGATCTCGCTGTTCATAGACTTTTGAAACCTTCTTCTTCTTCTCAACAGTGTAAGAGAAACATTTTCTGTGTCATTAAATAATCCCCTGGTAAGCATTCATTTTTAATGTGGCTGCCTCTGGCTTAAACAGTGGTCTTCAGTGCTGCAGAGAGCTATGCATGATGGGAAGGCATACTGAAAGGAGACGTAAATGGTACCTCTGTGGGAAGGCTCCTCTGGCCAGGAAAGAGTCTCCAACCATCCCTCACCAACACACTCAGGGCCAGTCAGGTCACCTGTAGCTCCCAGCCACAGGATATTTCTTGGATGGTAGAATTCATTAATAACCCAGAGAAGCAGGGAACAGACCCAGCACCGGGTGGCTGACTGGCCGAGACTCTGTTAAGAGCACATGGATGAACAGGCATGGTCTTTTGGAGCTGGTTAGCGTGTCAGTGCCCACTGAAAGTCCCGTGCCAAGGTATGTTACAGGAAAGGGCATGTGTGTGAGACACGTGACTGTGGGGGTGTTTAGAAGCAGCTGGGAGGAGGACAGTGCACTTTTTTGGAGAGGATAAAAGGACAAGCAAGAGTCGCTCATGTGTCAGATCCACACGCATTTATTGAGCACCTACTATGTGCCTGAAAAGACACATATATGACAGACATGACAGAGGACAGGCAGGAGTTTTGTTTCCAAGCTGTGTATAAAAGGGCAGAGTGGCAGCTGATGTGACAGGAGGGACTGTTAGAGGCCAGTGAAGTGCTGTACATTTTGTTTCATTCTGACAGTGACTACTGGGCAGGTCCTCTTATCCCTCAGTTTATAAGTGATGATACCGAGGCTTGCTTGAGTTGACACGTCCACTCCTATGAGCTGCCAACTGTTGGTAGCACCAGTCCACGACTGTCATTTGCTGATTGTTTTGATTGAAGTTTGCACTATCGTTGCTTTTGAGACTGAGCTTTGCTGGGTACCCCAGACTTCACTTCCACCTTGCAATCCTCCTGCCTCTGCCTGTGCCAACGCCTTCCATCTCTTGAGTGGTCACTCTGTAGTGTGCTAGGGATTTTGGGTATTTCATCTTATTCCATCTTATTAGCATTTCCAACAAGGAGGTAGAAGTGTAGAGAACATTCCTTCATGTGTCCAGATCCACACGGATAGTAAGGACCACAAACAATCTGCATCTATCCCTGGCTGACCCCACAGCCCACTCTGTCTACATCAAACAACATGGTGACAGCAAGACGCGGCACCTGCTGGCCCAAGGTATTTGTCCCACTGGAGAGTCCTACAGCCAACTTCCTGTTCTGTCCTCCATCTCATTCACAAGGATTCCTTTGGCCCTTACTTTGTCCCGAGAGCTGTCACAATGTGGATAAGCACAACCCTCTAACCCTTATTAAATGTCCAGGCTGCTAGACACTGTGCAGTTACAATAAGTCAAGCACTGTAGTAAACATGGGCATGGATACAGAAAAGCAAAGAACACTGGGCTACCAATCAGATACAGCCAGACGAGGACAGGCTCCGGAGAGGTGAGGCATTTAAGCTGAGACTTGAAGAGTTGGGGTTTGCCTAGGGGACACATAGATGGAGGTATTCCCAGACAACAGCAGTAGAGAGAAACCGCACGATTAGCAAGCCCCAGCCAGTGATTGGTTACAGCTATTTACAGACAGTGCATGAAGATACAGTCCATGCCCTCGAGCAGTAGAGAACCGTGGAAGGATCTCGAGTTAGGAGAAGTAGGATCAAAGGGAAGTGAACATGTTTGTAATGATTTTGCCCTTGAAGTAAAGGGAGAAGGCTCCTGGAGAGAGGCAGGGCTGGGCCCTGTTAAAGAGTTGGTAAGGGTCAGCGGTGAAAGCAACGTTTGCTTAGGTTTTTGTTCACGTGTATTGTGTGTATGTGAGCATACAGAAGCCAGAGATGTCTTTCTCTTTGTCCTCTTTCTCCCTTCTAGACAGGGTCTCTCATTGAACACGAAGCCAATAACAGTTTTGGCTGGGCTGACTGGCCAGTGAGCTTCAGGGATCACCATGTCTTCAATTCACAATGCTTAGGTCACAAGCATGCTCGGCCATTGTGGCTTTTATGTGTGTGGATGCTGGACATCTGAGCGCACCTCCTTCATGCTTACACACAAGCCCCCCTACCCACTGAGTTACTGCCTTCTTGTTATTCTTCTCTATTGATCCCCAAGGCAGTAAAGACTAGTATCTCCACGTCCGTGTATGATAGGGTAGTGTTGTGTATGTAGCCATTCACGAGTGGCTTAGTCTTAAGGCCCAGATGGGCAGGGGTCTCAGCTCCCTTCCTCACCCCTGCCCCTGCCTCTTGAATCAATGAAAAAAACTAGCCATGGATTTGTGAAAGAGAAGGAGAGAGCCATTGTATCAAAGGATCCATGGCCCTCATCTCCTTCCATGACAGCTTTTTAAAAAAGTCTTTCCAAATTTCAGTTCGTCTGCAAAACCAAAAGCGGAGGTTTTACTGAGAGGGTACATTCAATACGCATATATGTATGCACTCCCACGGGCACAGCCAAGAGAGATGCCAAGGATGCCTGCTTGTTCAGTAAACAATGCAACTTTGAACAGTTCTCAAATTTTCTCCTTCCAATGCCCCGACATGGTTGGGTTTCCTGCAGTGGAACACAGGAAAGAAACAGTAAAATAGGAACAGATTAGGAAAAGAAATCTATATGGTAAGTGGCTCTGATTTTCCTGGACCCAAATTTTTACCGGGCGTCGCAGCGTGATTCTTGGACCCAGTGCATTTGGCATGGTTGATTGCCAGAAAAATACCTGTGTTATTTAAAATGCCTGTGTTATTTTGTCCTTATTCTCCCACTGGCCTTACCTCATTTGGGACACGGATCTGCCGACATACTTTGCTACCTCTCAGTAGGATGACAGTTCAAACTTGGCAGGATTTGGGGAGGAACGGCAGGGTGTGGAAGGTAGAGTTGAAATGAGGTAATGAATGGCCAGCTGTCTTAGTCAGCGTTCTATTGCTGTGAACAGACACCATAACCATGGCAATTCTTATAAGGACAACATTTAGCCGGAGCTGGCTTACAGTTTCAGAGGTCTAGTTCATTATCTTCATGGAGGGATTTATGGCGTTATGCAGGCAGATTTGGTGCTGGATAAGGAGCTGAGAGTTCTAAGTGACACACCTCCTCTAACAAGGCCACACCTCCTCCAACAAGGCCACACCCCCTAATAGCGCCACTCGCTATGAGCCTATAGGGGCCATAGTTACTGTAGCCCAGTCGAAAAGAGTAACTCCAAGAGGCAGAGGGAGGCACGTAGGCATGCTTGACCCTGAGTCTGGAATCTGCTCCCCCTCAGAACACAGAGCTGAGGCACCAGGTCTCCCTGCAAAGACATAGACGATAGACTTCAATTACCCTCCACTTTGAAAAGGGCTCTGGAGAGAGGCCAGAGGGAAGGCAGACACTGTCTTTATTGTTATTTTTAAAAGGAAAATGAAATGGGGCTCTCCCAGGGCACACTGGTGAGTTTGATTACTTATGAAGGAGAACACTCGTCTCCATCAACATTCTGTCCCTCTGCAAGGCTGAGCCAGGAAGAGCAAGACCCCGTGTTAAGTCGGAGCATTTGACTTCGAGTTCCCTGCTCGGCTACCATTCCAAGGCGTTAATAGGCTTAGTGCTTGTCAGCACAGCCAGGACAATTTCAACAGCAGAATGAATGACTGGTGCCAAGATCCCACGGGGCTCCCCATGCCAACAGCGCAGGGGCTGGCAGTTAGTGAGGCCTCAGACAAATATTGCTGGAAGAAGGTGACTGGGAGGGCCGATGTGCCAGGCACAAAATCAACAGGAGACCCTTCCAGAATAATCCACGGCTGGGTTATCCTATTTGCTTTTAATCCTGGGTATACAAATTAGCTTTCAAAAAAAAAACCCACAGCGTGAGTGTGATTGGAATCTATCTCGTGTGAATTTCCCTCTCAGAAGACTTGAAATTCATTTGATCTATTCGGAATATAACCAGTCCAACAGTGGTGTAAAGGGAATGTCCACGGTTGCTTTCCCACCCTAGCTGGGCTGCCTGCGTCCTTGCTCTCCTAGGGGCCACCTCTGTTTTGGAATTACTATACCTGGAATTACTAGCTGTAGCTGAACTCTGAACTAAAGGAAGCTCTGTGTACAAGTACACTTGACTAAGTCAGTAAATTGCTTGTCTCCCATGAAGGAAGACCTGAGTTCACACACACACACATACACTCATACACACACTCTCATACACACACATATGCACACACATGCACACACACATACACAAACAAATATATACACATATACACACACACTCATGCACATACACACATATATACACACATAAATACATACACACACACACACACACACACACACAAAATACAGTGGAGAGCAACAGGGGAAGACACCTAATATCTGTCTCTGACCTCCATAGCTTATCTTTACACACATGTATGTACACACACATACGCACACACACAGATGCACACACGTGTGTGTAAGCACACATACATACACACAGTGTAACCCCGGGTGCTAACTGCCATGAAAAGTCACATCTATATGGGACCAGGCTTTTTAAAAAGCAGCAGCCGAGATGAGCTTCGGGAAGCATAGAGCTGGTTGCGCATTGTGTGTTCAAACGCCGTACTGATTAAGCACCTGAAATCAATGGGCAGGGGCCATTAACAGATAGAACCCTGATGTTCGGCCAAGGTCATAAAACAGAAATTGCTTCAAGTTGCAGACATTTAGAACCTAATTTTAGAAACCTCCTTCAACTCTCTGTGGGTCCCTGTGCTTTTTTGTCATTGAGAGGCTGTAATTGAATTTTCTGGACGTTTTGACCAGTGTGTAACTTTGTGTAGCCGATGATGCAGCAGAAAGCAATTTTGAACGTGATTCACAAAGTGTAGCCTTCTGCTTTGTGATCAGCAAACACAGTGTGTCTCCCCGGTCACCGCACTCAATTTGGGGGAGAGGAAAGAGAAAAATGCCCACCTTGTGGTTAGGTATAACCTAGAAAGATCCATTTAGAGTCTCAGCAGATGACTTGATAACAGATCTTCTAAAACCTTAACATAAGGAGCCTCCATAAAATGTATTATCTTTTATTACCCATACAGAGGATGACATTTTAGATGGTAATAAATTGAACTCCACGGAAAGCTGTCTGCTCTCACGCCATGCCTGGCAAATGACAGGAGCAGGAGTGTGCTGAATTTACTCAATGGCAAAGGCGTTGTCCCCACCAGGGACCCCTGAGGCCTGTCTTTGAGCTGGCTTCACTGAAGCTCTTCTGAGCAGGGGTCTTTCAACACTGTCTTCAATTCTGTTCTCTCTCTCTCTCTCTCTCTCTCTCTCTCTCTCTCTCTCTCTCTCTGTGCGTGTGCGTGTGTGTGTCTGTATGTGTACACATCTGGGCACATGAGTACAGGTACCTGCAGAGACCAGCAGCCTGGAGCTGTAATTACCAGCAGTTGTGAGCCTCCTGGCTTGGGGGCTGGAAACTGTCCACTAAAGAGTAGTGTGTGCTCTTAGCCACTGAGCCATCTCTCTGACACCAGAAGCAACTTCTCAGTGCCTTTCCATGACATCACCCAGACAATACCTGTGGACCAGTGACCTCAGCACCCTGGAACTGCTCCCTGAGGTCAGGTTGGCTACGTGGTGACCACATAACCATCCTTCATTGATTCATCTGTTGGACATTCTTCAAAGGGGAGAGTGCCAGACGCTGGGCTTGGCGTGAGACAGGGATTGCCCCCCGTGGATATAGGATCTAGTCAACTTATTTCCAAGGGTTGTGATCCATTATCTATGTCAAGACAGGGTCCTGAGACATTACTGTCTGGGAACCAGGCACAGGGGATCTGGCTGCAGGGAGTTGGAGGCAGGTCCTTGATGTTTCCAGGGACTAGAACAGATATGTGGAGGGAGACTGGTCAAAAAACATGCTGCAGTCAGGGGTCTTGATAGTTACCATACCGTAAACGGGGGAGAAGTCAGGGGTCTTGATAGTTGCCATACCATAAATGGGGAAGCAGTCGGGGTCTTGATAGTTGCCATACCATAAATGGGGAATGGGGAACATCCATCTCCTGCAGAGATTCTTCAGGAAATATCTGGCTGGCATTACACCTCAAAAGACTGAGAAGAAAACATTTTCCATGGAAAGAAGAGAAGGCAGATGAAGGGGGCAGCCAGACAAGGCTAGCCCCAAGCAGAACTGGAGGCTGGTGGGCACCATGGCCCTGCAGGAATCCCTGTGACTTCACCTCTCTCCAGGGAGGACACAGCAGTTTCCAGTGTCTGCCACTGAAATCTGCTCACCCCAGAGAGAGCTATTTAAGACAACACAGTTTATTACCTCACAACCCAGAAGCCAAAAGTCTAAGATGAGCCTCATGGAGCTAAACACAAGGTGCTGCTGAGCTAAACACAAGGTGTGTCGAAGTGCATTCTTGTAAAAACTCCAGGGGGAATTGTACTGCGTTGGTTATCCTAGAAGTCTCCTATATCTCGTTACATGGCTTCTTCCTTCACCTCAGAGTAGCAGGGTACCATCCTCAGATCGGCGCCTGCTTCCCTCCACCCCTCCCTTTCTCTTACCAGGCTCTTGCCATTCAAGCAGATGTGGGCTTTTTCTCAGTGTTGACTCTTTCTCATGACTGTGGCCAATTATCCGACAACAGCAGCTTGAGGGAGAAAGGGTTGCTTCTGCTCACAGTTTGAAGGGATACAGTCCACTGTGGAGAGGAAAGTGTGGCAGACTGAGCGTGAGGTGGCCAGCCACACCGTGTCCACAGAGAGCAGACAGGAAGTAGGGCTGGACTAAAAACCTCAAGGTCCACCCCAAGTGACTCACCTCCCCCAGTTAAGCCCCACCTTTAAGGTTTTCACAATTGTCCCAAACTGCATCACCAGCTAGAGACAGAGTGTTCAAACACATGAGCCTGTGGGGACGTTCACTAAGAGCATTTCCCATCTTCTGGCTCTTGATATAGTCATTTTGGCATGTAAAGAAACTAGTCACCATTTCCAGGGATGAGGTAGGCATGCCTTCAGGAGAAGACAGTTAGAGAGAGACTTGGTAGCAGACACCAAAATTCAACTAGGTAAAAGAAATTCTGGTATCATTCTGCATAGCTGAGTTGCCTTAATATACAACAGTTTATCATATATTTCAAAATAACCCAGAGACATCCATTTGTAGCTCCCAATCTTTAAAAAGAAAAAAAAATGGCAAATGTCTGAGGAGATGGAAAACTACTTGCCTTGGTTTGACCGTTACGTGGATCTTTTTATGGATCAAATTATCACATTATACCCCAGAAACATGCCCAACTGTGATGTGATAATTAAAAAATTGAAACTTTTTATTTCAGATTAAAGGAGGTGATGAGGCTCAAAGTCTAAATGCTTTTAGAGCCCGCCCTCCACCCCACCCCCATTGTGCTCGACACCTGAACCCACCCTGAGTGGCACACAGTGCAGGACAGGGCTGCACAGAGGATGTATCAGGAAGTTAAACAAGGAGAAATATCTCCACCACGCGGTGGCCACTAACAGTGACTCTAGGAAGGAAGAGAAATCGATTCACCTGCTCATTTAGGTGACATTGAAGCCATGCTTAAGAGGACCTGTAGTAGTGTCCTCTTTAAGCCCTACTTTTAAAGGGGTGTAGAGGCTGCACAGGGAGGTCAGAGGACATGTGTGAACAGAGGTGGAGAGCGATAAGAATCCGGGGGCTGGGAAAAGTCCAGGTGGCCCCAGAGTGCAGCAGGGTAACTCTGAGTGAGGAGAAGCAAGAGGAGGCAACGCCCCAAAAGAGTTACTTGTATCCAGTAGACACTGGATAAATGTTTTTGTGTAGCCAAACTGAATGCCTTGTGCATGCCCACCTGCTGTCTGCAGGACCCAATTTTCCTAGGTACACTGTGGATGCCGTCAGTGGGCTATTGACTGTACACTCATCACTAGCGTCAGAAGCGTGCTTTGTACAGAAGTGTTTGATCTGCTTCTGGTGTCCCTCAACCTCAAATCCATCACTTAGGTGATTCCACGCTCCCCCGACCCCATGCCTATGAGCTGTGTTTATTTCCCTCGCTGCTTCCCTGCCCTGCTGGCGCAGGTCGGGAACCACTAAATCTGGGGAAATGAGTTCCGGCCTGCTTAGCCACAAAGCCCCAGCTGGGAATGAAGAAGCTGCAGGTGACAACCGGATATAAATGTGCGTATTAGCACCAGGAAGCCTAAAGACAAACAGAAGGCAAGCTCAGGCCTTTCCTGCCCGGGGTTGGGAAGGCCCTCACTCACCCGATGCAATAGGAAATAAGTCACATTTTATAAGGAAACACATTTGGGACTTGCTGGATTAGAGACAGCCCGTCCCCAGCTTTATGTGGTCCAAATGGATAAATCAAAGCCCAGACAGACGGCAACTTTTCCTGCTACAGATAATACCTCTGCCAGTCCATTGTGATATTTACAGAGCAGGCATCGGGAGCAGTCAGCCCAGAAAAAAAAAAAAAAAAAAAAATATATATATATATATATATAGTTGCCACTTGCAATGCCTGGTACAAGAAGCTTTGCATTGATTGGCCCCTGCTTGTCCAGGCAAAGCATGTGCATACGTAGATAAAAGGATTATGGTACAACTGTTAAAGGTTCTCAATGGAGATACCTAAAATACTGGATGGTTGTGGCTGGAGAGATGGCTTAGCAGTTAAGAGCATTTATTGCTTTTGCAGAGCAACTGGGGCCGGTTCACAGCACCCATGCAGGGGCGCTCACAACTACCTGTAATGCCAGCTGCAAAAGGCCCGACGGCCTTCGCTCACCTCCACATGCTCCCACGAGTGGTGCGCATAAGCTGTTGCAGGCTCATCCACATACACGTAAAAGTAGTAAATAAATTAATAAACCTTTAAATATCCAACCGTTCCTCCTTAAAACTCTCCTTGACTAGATTCACTCATATATTTACTTCTTTCTGCAGCTGCTCCTTCACTTTCCTACTGATCTTTGCTTTGCTGGTGACCCAACCCAAGACTTCATGAATACCAGGCAAGGGCTCTCTACTACTGGGCTCCAACCTCAGCCCTTTCTTTGACTTTCTGTGCAGAATTTGCACTCTGAGGCCCATTCTGACAGTTCACCTTGGCTAACTGGATGTCTCTTTCCATCTGTGTGGAATATCACACTGGGAGACTCAGACCAGTTGCGGTTATAGTATTTAAACATTCAAGCTAACATTACCAATCAGGAGAGCTGTGGTCATTTGTTTGTTTAGATGAGGTCTTATGGATCCTAGACCAGCCTCGAACTCTCTGTATAGCCAAGGAGGATGGCTTTGAACTTCCTCCCGACCCTACCTCCTAAATCCTGACATCAAATCATTAGCACCACACGATGGTCCCCACCCCCACCCCCTACATAAGCACACTACAAACTGAGCCACATCCCGTGGCAAACCTGTGGTTTAACTGTACAGATATGCCACTCTGGGCGATTTATTAGCTTCTAAAAAGCATGTCTGTGATTAGCTAATTATTATATAATAACTACAGTGGTCCCCATCAGATGGCTCCAAATGAGACCTGGCCTTTAATCTAGTGGAGTTCAATGATTATGGTCAAGGTAAGCATGAACAAGTGGTCAGCCCGTAGGAGCATCACAGCACAGCGAGGAAGAAACAACACAAATTCTGCATTACTGCATAACCAGTGACCCCAGAACATAGTCACTAGAACCCATAGATATTTCTGACTTCATGGGTCCTGTGTCCAGGAATCTGGGTGCTACTAGACCATGAACTGTGCTTACTAGGGTCTTGCTGAGCCCCGCCCAGTGGGTTGGCCCAGGATCTGCTGTCCCATCACGAAGTTTGAGCCAGGGAAGGATCCACATCTAAGCTCACTCAGTGACCATTGGCCTCAGCTTTACGTCACCTCTTCAGAAGGTTGTGGGAGTCTGATGAGTAAGCGCAGCTGTCTGGTGTGGTTTAAAGGTGAGATGCTTGAAATCGTGGTCCCCGACTAATGGTACTGTTTGGGGAGGTCACAGAACCATTAGGAGGTGGGCCCTAGCCACAGGTAGTGGAGATCAGACCTTGAAGGAGATATCTGCTTCTGGTTCCAGCCAGACCCCTCTGCATCCTGATCCACCAAAGCTACAGCACGTCACTGTAAACTCTGCAACCCCACACCTACGCCTGTGCTCTCTGACCCAGGCACCAGAATAAGTCCTTCCTCTCTTACATAGCTTCCGGCTAGTATTTCCGTAACAGAAATGAGAAGGTTACTGATACCCACTCTGTTGGTCATTGACACATGCAGTGCATACTTAGCACTTAGGCCTCTTGTAATTCTCATCAACCCAGTAAGTCGTAATAATACTGTCCCATCGACCAAGAGGAAAGGGGGACGATGGGACTTTTACATGGCTTGGCCCAGATTGCTCAACTGCAGTTGGTGGGAGGGTTGGAAAAATGGAGGGTGGGGCTGGGAAGGAAGTTAGGAAGGATGTATGAAAAAGCCATATGGAAACCTACTACCTCACAGCCCAGTGGCTCTGACATCATGATCATTGATTGAATACAGTCTCCTCCCAAAGTGCCAGCCAGCTCGGCTCAGCACTTGGGCCTCAGGAAGGCTACAGCGCACTGAGTCAGGAATGTCAGCAAATGATCAGGAATTAATTATCCTGGAGGGAGTAGAGATACCATGCTCAAAAGTAAGAAAAGGCAGACTAACCTAGCAGAAAAGTAAGTCTCGCACAACCACAAGGAGAGACCGTGGGGACGAGGCAGGAGGAGGAGGGAGGCTGTGCCTAGTAATGGCAAAAACCTTCTTCCGGGTAACATCGATTCCTTGATTTCCCCCCCACAGCTACCATTATGCTTGTTATTAGTGATAAATGTTCCATTTAACGCAGCCTTGTGTGGAAGTCATCGCCACCATGGAAAACATCAGGGGCCCCGTGATTGATTAGCTGCCGTATTTAATGACACGGCTTGATTCCTTCTTCAAGACGAAACGTTTGGTTTTCAAATCAGTGTGATCAGTGAACCTAGCCCATGTCTGCGGAGGCTCACCAGAGGCTTTTTGCGGCAAATATACTGTCTTCTCTCTGTGGCTGGGATATCTCACAACGGCAACTGGGAGACTCCCGCGAGAGACCCCAAATGTAGCAGACATGCGCAACCGTAGAACCCAAGCCAGGCAAGCAGCTTGACTCTCTCAGCCGCGTCTCGCAGATCGGATCACTTCAAATAAAATCGAGACAGCCAATTCCATTCTCCCAGGCTGGCACTCTGTATTTCTCAGGCAAAATGAAACCCCAGCTCCCCGAAGTAGGAGTCAACCCTGAGAACAAACAGCCTTGGTGTGGAGAGGAAGCTGGGATGGTGAACCCTTTGAGATGCAATTTAGTCAGGAAACAGTTTTACATCTTCATTATTAAGAACAGTGATACATAGCTCACCTTGTATGCCGAGTACTGACTAGGTGCTAGGGCCAGAGGTGCGGTCCTTGCCTGGGAGAACATGGTTGTGCACTTAGGGAAATAGTCAACAAGCAGTTAGAATAAGACAACTCAGTCCACAAACTGCTTTCTGTGCAAGCACGAGGACCTGACTTTAATCCCCAGGATCCACAGAAAAGCTGGGTTTGGTGGTATGTGCCTGTAACCCCAGCACTGGGCAGGTGGACATAGGAGGGTCTCTGGAGCGTACTGGACAGCCAGTCTGGCTTAAGGAGCAAGCTCCGGGTTTGGTGAGAGATCTTGTTTTAGAGTCAGGTAAAGAGCAATTGAAGATTCCCCACATCTACTGATTTCGTACACCTGCAAGCACATCTGCACACACATGCATGCATGAACTTATACATGCATGAGTCAACAAACAGGAAACCAGTCATGTTGATGGGAGCAGGTTATAAATGGCTTTTGTCCTAAACGATGACCTTAGACTCTGTCCACAATCTGAAACCTGATAGCTAAGGGCTTTGTCCACACAGCCAGTCACAGATCTAGGGTCTCTGCTTCGGGGGACATGAAACACAGAAGGTCAGATAGAAGGTTCCAGAGCCATATCAAGGGTATCACTTCAGCCCATTAACAAGAATCAATCATTGTGTTCATCTCATCAGGAGACCCAAAAAAGTACAGCCTAGGTTCGGCTCTTCCCATCTGAGGAAGCAGGAGGTGGACCCATGGTGTTGCCTTCACCACAGGCGCCTTTGGTTGCTAGCAATTGAAACTAATTCTGGCTGCTTCTGCTCCCAAAAGAACACCTTGAATAAAGACTGGCATGTATTGCACAGACAAAGAAAGAAGAACTGGAGTTTAGGAGACAGCAAACCCTGAAGCCCGGGCTTGTGTCTTTCTACTTCTGAATGGCTCAGTTCAGAGGTGCGCAGAACCAGTTCTAACCGTTGGCCCTCTAATCCTCGAGTCAAGTAGGTGGGAGTCTCAAGACAGGCCTAGGCACAGGCAGCCTGGCCTAGAGAGGCCATTCACCTTCCTCTTTAGTTTACTTGTGTAGAGACAGGGCCGTTAGGCAGTGGTGATCTCATCCCTTCAGATTCAGAGTGTCTTCTCACAGGAAAAGTGTTTCCTTTCCAAATGCTTGAGGAGACAGCACCCAGTACAGGGTCTAAGGGACCTGGGAGCTGCTGGAGAATTGCAGGTGCTCCCTACACTCTCTCCCTGTGGCTCTTCAGTCCTCCCAGAATCTGACTGTCCAAGCTCGGGTTCACGGGGGTTGCTTTCCACAGTGAAATTATAGAAACAATTGGCTTGCTGATGGGAGCCAGGTTGGTAAATTATGAAGGACTTACTCGGTGGAGTGCACAGGCTCTGTGCTTCAAAAACTGAAAGAGAGAGAGAGAGAGAGACAGAGAGACAGAGAGAGAGACAGAGAGAGAGACAGAGAGAGAGAGACAGAGAGAGAGAGACAGAGAGAGAGAGAGAGACAGAGACAGAGACAGAGAGACAGAGAGAGACAGAGACAGAGAAAGACAGACAGAGACAAAGAATGTGTGTGCGTGCACATGTCTGTGTGTTTGTGTACGTATGTGTGTGTATATGGGGATTGGAGGGGCATCCCACATCTGTCTGTTTTTATTGTTTGGGGGCTTGTGAATGAGTGAGGGAGAGGAAGAGCATAGGTCCTCACTTCCCACTTTCAAAATGGCTGCCCATTTTTAGCCCCTTACAATGATTGCCCAGGACTTCAGCAATAAAAACTTAAGTCAGTGTAAGCTTTAAATTTGCCAGGAAAATTGAGACTTTTGAAACAGTTCCCCCACCCTCTACAGTCCGTCTGCTTCACAGTCTGATTGATTCCTTACCGCCCTAATCAATCCATTTCCCATTACAGCCGTCAAGTTGTATTTACTTCAAGAGATGGAAATGGACTGGTTCGTTTTTTAGAATTATTTATACAGTTACTTAGGCAACAAGCATTAGGCTGGCGTGGCCTCCGTCCGCTTTCACCGGGATTCACACTCAGCTCCTCTCTGCAGCATCACGTGTGAACACAGCTCCCTCACCGTGACCTCTGAGCTCTTTAAAGAGGGGATCTTGCACTTGGATGATGGCTCAGTCAGCTAAGTTCTTTCCAAGCTTGAGGATTTAAGTTCTATTCTCCAAGACCTGCATGAGTAGCCAGGCAGGTAGTACACACCTCTAACCCAGTGCTGGGGAGGAAACAGGTGGATCCCTGGGACTTCCCTGGCCAGGAAGCTTCAGCTCCCAATGAGAGGCCCAGTCTCAAATCAAGGTGACAGCCAGAGAGAAGGCTTGGTGGTTAAAAATACTTACTGCTCTTTTAGAAGACCTGAGTTTGGTTCCCAACACCTACATGGCAGCTCACAGCCACCACCTGAAACTTCAGGGTATCCAGTGTCATCTAGAATGCAAGGGAATCTTCATGTGTATACATCCCCACACAGTCACATAGTTAGAAATAGAATTAAAATGTTTTTTAAAAAAACAGGGTAGATGGTGTCTACGTGATGATACTTAAGGTTGACCTCTGGCCTCTAAAGTACACACACATGCACACACACATCACACACAGAAACACACACAGACACACACACACATATGC
>NW_021604586.1:3148026-3183289 GCF_004785775.1 Grammomys surdaster
GCATGTGCCATGGTATTTACAATGGATGTTCACTAACTACCAATTAAATGGACACATATACCAAGGAAATGAGATCAGAGTAACATTTTCTGTGTTTTTTTTTAAAGAGTAGTATTTTCTCCAGGGGAAATATTTTAAAATATATTTGTGAAAGGATTGGAGTGCTGTCGGGAAGAGCCTGTCGTGACACTGTAGGGCCTGATGGCTCTGGTGCTTTCTCGTAGCAACCAGATGATTGATCACACCATTAGATGCAATATTAGTCAAAACTGCCTCATCGCTTCTCACAGAACCTCTGAGTCAAGCATCTTGAGGAAAGGAGGCCTTCATTCATTCACAGCACCCTCAGGGTCTGAGAGGTCAGTCGGCTTCAAGGGTGGCTGCCGAGAGAGGAGACAGCATTAAAGGAGCCGTCTCAGAGCTGGCATGGGTCTGCGCTGGGTCCTCTGCATACATGCTGTAGTTATTTAGCTCGGGGTGTCTGTGGGACTCCTAACGGTGGGAACAGGGGTGTCTCTGACTCTTTTGCCTGCTCTTGAGATCCTTTCCCTCCTACTGGGTTGCCTCATTTGGTGGTTTGTGCCTAGTCTTACTGCGTCTTGCTATTTCATATTTGACTGACAGCCCTGGGAGGACTGCTTCTTTCAAAGGAAAACAAAGGAGCAATGGATCTGGGGGAGAGGGGAGGTAGAGGCAGGTGATGCTGACAGGAGGGGAAGAAGGGGAGGATGTAGCCAGGATGTATTGTGTAAGAGGAAGAGGAGGAGGAGGAGGAAGAGGAGGAGGAGGAGGAGGAGGAGGAGGAGAAGGAAGAGGGGAGAAAGGGAAGGGAAGAGAAGAGAAAGGGAAAGGAAAGAGAGAAAGAGAGGGAGATAGGAGAGAGACAGGGAGAGAGAAAAAGGGAGGGAAGAAGGGAGGGAGGGAGGGAAGGAGGGAGAGGGAGGGGGAAGAGCTCTGTCTCCACCTCTGGCTCTGCACTACCTTCCAGTTCAGGTTGACTTCACCTGGTCGGATGCAAATGGATATGACCTGTCCAGACTGGGTCCAACCACCTCCAAGTTCAACAGAAAAAAATGGCCGCCTTTCCCTGGGTATTCCAAGAGAAGCACAGTCCAGATTGAACTTGAAATTCCAAGTAGCCTTACTTAAGCCATGTGTTCAGGCAGCCATCTTGGACCCCTAGATGGCTTCCTAGGTAAGGTGAGGGTAGTGCTTTAGGGATGTGACATTCTTGGGTCACAGTTATTGTCCTGACAGGGTTGTTATGAGCAGCAGAGAGCTTCAACCTAAAAAGTAAGAGTGAGATAGAATAAGAGCCTGGGGGCAGGAGGTGGCTCTCACGTAACAACCAGACAGGCAAGATGGCACATCTGTAAACCTAGCACCCTGGAAGCGAAAGTAGGATCCCTGGAGCAAGCTAGATGAATAGTCTAGAAACGTTGATATACTCCAGGTTCAGGGAAAGATGCTACCTCAACAAATAAAGTGAAGAGCTATCAACATCACTCTCTGGCCTCCACACACATGTGCATGGTGCATGTATACACACATGCGCATGGACATACACATGTGAACAGGTACATACACACACATACATACACACACACAAGCACACATGCACAGACACGTGTGCACACACACTCATGCTCAAACACACATATACACACACACACACAAGACATACACATGCACACATATGTACATGAACATGTATACCCACACACATGTACCGACATGCACACACACACTCATATACACATATACACACACATGCACACACACTCACATAAATACACATACACACATACACAAAGATACACAAATGCATACACATGTACACACATGCTCCCACATATACACATGCACACACATATACATACTTATACACTCACATGCATATAAACAAACATATACATGCACAGACTCACACACACACATGCATATGCACACACGCACACACATACACACACTGACACATATGCTTACAGACGCACACACTCTACATGTGGGTCCATAGTTCTGGGAAGAATTAGGAGGTCCCCATTGTTACTTTGCTTCTTGCTCCTTTTGGTGCCTCTTAGTCACTGGTTGGCACAAAGCCCAGTTTTGGAGGCCGTCATACTGGCAGGGCTGTGCCTGCAATTATAAACACTTTTATTTTTGTCATTGAAGGTGGCCTCACTTGGACTCTCTCAGTGAGCGATTAAGAAATCAATCCAAAAATGGTTGAAGCAAATGAGAAAAATGAATGTCTTTATCAGCTGAGAAATCCTCAGGCAGGCTGGTTCTGGGAGACCATTGTTTTCTCCAATGTACAGTGGACAATATCCACAGAGTCTTTCTGCTTATCTTCATCCCTGGGGCACCTGTCCCAGCCCTGCTGTGGTGTGAGATCGCTCACCTTGCTCTTCTAGCTGTTGCTACCAAGTTGTCACCACAGAGATAAAGTTACTGTCCCATACTGCTCAAAACAGTCAACCCTGGCCAACACACCCATGGGTTAGGTGGTCTTATTTCTGTCTCTAATCAACATTGATTCTAGAAATTTTCATTATAGAAAACAAGGAAAGGTAAACCAAGGCCTCAACCAATGGACAGAGATAGGTGGTTGGTGAGTCTCCAAAGGGCGCACAGCAGCAGACTTGCCAGAAAACAGGAGTCAGGGGGTCGACACCAGCAGCCCCATAAGGGCGATTTAGACATGGCCCTACATGCTCTGTCTCAGGATCCTAGCCATATGGCTAGTTGTTTTGAATTTCAATACCGTGAGAAATGTGGACCCTGACTTTATAATAAGAACATTGGCGAGTTGGTAGCGAAAGGCAAGGCAGTTTTTCTTATGAATTTGTAAAGCTCCTGGAGTGTCAGGCTCTGACTGAACATGGAAAACAGTTTTCAGACCTAAAGCAAAACCTTCCTCCTTTTCCTCTCACTCAGTGATCAGGAGGGCACCATTTTACATGCCAGCTAGATCTTATTGTTCCCTCTGTTGCTTACTCGTTTTCTCAACAAAAGCCACGTGGGACTTCCTCTCTATGTGTTGTAAAATAAACACTCTGTATTTTAAAGCTCACCAGGCCAGTGACTTTGTCGTGTCTGCAGGTCACTAGGCAAGCTCTGCTCGCTCTTAGTAATTTTCTAGTCTAAACTTCTAGTTGGGAGGTGGGTAGCTTAGCAGAGTTGGTCAGGGGAGGTGTCAAGACTAGCAGACATCAGCCGTATTTTGGTTGTTTGTTTTTTATTCTGCGTTTGGACCTAAGTTGACTCAAGGCAGCTTTCAAAATGAACCATCAGATCTTTTGCTAAAACTTTTTCTTGATTCCTTGTGAGTTTCACACCATGTACCATGGTCCCACTCATCTCCCCGTCCCCTCCCCTCGTATCCACCTCTCACCCTTGCAACCTCCCCCACAAAACACACACACACACACAAAAGCATAGAGCACATCTCATCATGGAAGCTGTAGTGTGTCACTGTGTCCCATAGTACATCCCTTGGTCCACTCTTCTTCCCTTTCAAATATTTATTGCCATGATTCATTGGTCTGGTTTGAGGTCTCTGGCTTCTGTGACACCATCCGTATCAGATCCTCACCGAGACTCCTCCTGGTCATCCTTTTGCTTCCTATGTCATGAAGATCCTGCAGCTTTGGAGCTGTCTGATTTTATCTCTTATAAACATGACCTTTGAGATCTTTCCAGGAGTCAAGAAATATATGCATAGAAAGATCTAGTCATATAGTCTCACTTATGGTAAATTTAATCAGTTCAAATTTGCTTTAAAATACACAGTCATGATTTAGTATTCTGGGATAGTAAAAGAACAACAAAGGAAATAACAGAGAAGAGACGCTAAACCTCATTCATTTTCTCCTGTACATTGGAGCAATGACATAGTGTGCTTTCTAGAAATTTCCACTATATTGATATGTGTAAAGTATTGCGACCCCAGGGTTCCTAAAGCCGCCATCTTTGTCCTGACCTCAGGAGTGGAGTTAGCCTATGTCCAGATCAGCTTCTGAAGGTTCTTTGGAATGACAGATGTAGGCATGAACATCCAATACGAATATATGCCCACACCCAGGGCATAGAACATTCTAGAATCTATACGATCTCCCCTCAACAAGGACAAGTCAGTAGACTCCATCCTGATTGCCATTTCTGGTCTATAGATGCTAACTATCACTTTAGAGTTATTTCAAAGGCACACACACACACACACTGTACACACCAAAATCAGTTAAAATCCATGGCCAGTCATGGATGCCTGCTCTAGAAGGCATAAGGAACATGCTCACCAGTTTTCCAAAACAGTGCCTCAAAAGTAAATACTGTCTTCTTTGGTGGTTTCTTGCTTTGTAGACTCTGGAAAACCCCAAGTATGAACTGATCATCGAAGCTCAAGATATGGCAGGACTGGACGTTGGATTGACAGGCACAGCCACAGCCACCATCATGATCGATGACAAAAATGACCACTCACCAAAATTCACCAAGAAAGAGGTAAGCCCCAGGACAGTGTTACAGGACTCCTGCGTCTAAATGCCTGAGCACTGGGAGACTAAAAGCACTTAGTCTTGTTAAAGTTCACAAGAAAATAACCTTTAATACCAACGTGCCATTTCCATAGCACCGTGTGATGTGAGTCCTGTTACATTTTTCCTATAATGGTAAGTACAGGCCAGTCTGAACAGCAGTGAGCAGGTACGGTGGATTTTGATAATTGCAAAATGGCCCATGGACGTAAAAACACCCGAGTTATTGTGTATAGAGGACCATTGTTGATAATGGGCACAGCCATGGGTTTCCCTTATGTATATATCAATGGAGCAGCAGTCAGAGAGGGCTTGAGGATGTCAGCTCTCATTGTCCTGATGACTTGGCACCTAGCCAAGAAGCCATGAGCACTACGCATGGGATGGACACTTGCTAAGCTTCTTTTGGGTCAGAGCCAAAGCCACATGTTTGATACCCTTCCTCCCACGCTGTCGAAGGACGTGGTAAAGCACATGCTGCTAGTGAGATGTTGAGACGAGTGTGGTAGAAAAGGTGACGAAATGAAGATAGTTGTGGAGAACAGGTGGCGGGGACCATGTTGGCAGAGCAACAGTGAAATTCTAAACATGAGCCATTCTTGTCCAAAGGGGCCATTGCATGCGTTTTGTGTCTGTATTGTAAATGAGGGGGCGGTGCATATAAATGTTCACATGTGTGGGCCATATGTTTGTATGTACAAGTATATACAGGTTTGTACGCATGCCTATGGAAGCCAGAGGTTCATATTACGAGGCAAGATCTCTCCCATGAACCGGAGATCGTGGATTCGGCTAATCTAGCTAGTCAGCTTGCTTTGAATACACCATCTGTGTCTCCTGAGCACTGGGACTGCAAGCTGCCATCATGCCCACCCAGTTGCCCTGTGGATACTAGAGATTCAAACACTTTTCCTGGTGCCCTATGAAAAGAGGAAGATGGGTTGTAGACATGCAGGGCAGGGCTTGACAGCTCAGGATGGAAATCCTGATCCTTTCTCGAGTTGGGACCATCTTGGATGCTAAGTGTTTTCTGGTATGAACTTCTGCACACATGAGCATGTTCCACAGTGGGTTCACAGATGTGTGTGGTTGTTGAGGTTACGTGTTTTCCGCATTTTCTTTATGTAGTGTTCTGTCTCCTCATGGGTAGGGTACCTTTTTACTCTGTTTCAGAGAAAGAGCTGTTTAATAGAGGAGCTGTGACCGGTTACATGTAATAAGACTAGGAATTTAATAAAGATGTCTAACAAGACAAGGAATTCAATAAAGATGTTTAACTCACATAAAACTTGCAAGCAGATGGTCCACCGAAAGTAACAGTAGCATTATCCTATCAGCTCCTGTCTTAGTTACTTTTCTATCACCATGACAAAACACCATGACCAAGGAAACTTATAGAAGAAAGCATTTAGTCTGAGGCTCACGGATCCCAAGGCTTAGCACATGACCACCATGGCGGGGAGCACGGTGGCAGGCAGACAGACATGGCACCGGAACAGTAGTTGAGACCTCACATCCTTAGTCCACAAGCCTGAGGTGAAGAGATAACTGAAAATGGCAGAGGCTTCTGAAACCTCAAAACCTGCCCCCAGTGACACACCTCCTCCAAAAAGGCCACACCTCCCAATCCTTCCCAAACGGTTCCACCAACTGGAACCAAGCATGTAAACATACGAGCTGATGGGGGCCATTCTCACTCAAACCACCTCAGCTTCTAAAGGAAATCTTCTGATTTCTGCCTGGAGTTTAGTAGATGTCGAACTAACTCTGGCTGACAAACATATTTTCCTGTCAGTCTCAGGCTTTTTTTTTTTGGGGGGGGGGGGGGGGGGGGGGATCAGTCAGTTTCTTGTTAATTTTAGTATACTGTCTTTGCAATTAAAACCAGATATCAATCATTTTCTTCATTAAGTCACCCTATCTCATTTTCATTGTATACCTTAAGTAGATGATTGGTAATTTAGACTTGAGAATTTAATTTTTTGTAATTTTAATATACTATTTTATTAATCCTTTATCAATTTCATACATTGTATTTGGATCATATTCATCTCCAAACTTGTCCCTATTATTCCTCCCAAGTCTACTCCCTCATTCCCCCCGACTTTATGCTCCCACACACACACTTTTTAATAACCCACTGAGTCCAGTTTCTGAGGTCAATATACTTACTTACTATGAAGCTATCTACCAGTGTGTGATCCACCTACCAGGGGCCACACCCTTAAAGAAAACTGACTCTCCCACCTCTGGCAGCCAGCAACTATCACGAGCCCCTCAGCTCATGAGCCCCTCCCAACTCCCTGCTAGAATGTTGACCGGTTCCATCTTGTGTAGCTTGAGTTCTTCTCAAGTACACATTTTAAGATTGAATTACGACAATACAATATGTGTAATTAAAATAAAAAAGACCATATAACTTCACTCCAGTCCCCTATCTGAAAGATAAGAGCAAGTGGGACTAGAGGAAAGGCCCAGTTTTCACAGAGGGGTGAAGACAAACAGTTCCAGGTTGAGGCTGAAGCTGCATTCAGAGATCTGGGTAGATGCTCACAGCAGACGGTCAGAGGCAGCCTGGGGTACAATCTCTGTTTCTCTGATAGCTCAAGAGCTTTACCTTCCTGGTGCCTTTAGCTTTTTCAGTATGAATATGTTTTCTTACCTACCTAGTGATAACTCCCAATTCTTTGTCTCATGCCTGTTGGCATGCAGAGCCTCCGGGAGTCATCCCACCTTACATGGTAGCACAGGTAGTATCGTTTGCTACAGAAGGGTGAAAACAAAAGATCTCGTCTTTCCTCTGGCAGAGTGAATTCTTTAAAACTTGCTTCATATGATTGATAGCCCAGAGGCTGCTCTGCCTTCAGAACACATTTCCCTATTGGAAAACTTGTGTAAATGTTAAAGATTATTGTCACATTGGAGAAAATCTCTATCAAGCTTCTATCATGTACATAAGAGTTGTTCATTTTCCAGCGGTTCTGTGTCTTAGCTAATCTTCACACGGATGCCACATATCCTCCAAGCTGTCATCCGTGGCCCTGTTTTGTGGCCTGTATGAGTGCCGTATTGTCTTTATTGATATGAACGTGATGAGTCAGCAAGCGTGTAAATCTCTTTCTAATGGGTTCATTATACGGCTCCCTTCTTTGCTAAATTTAGTAAACAATGAAGGAGCTATTTCGCCTCTGCTGTGGAATATCTGCTTTTCTCATACAGAATTGGCTGAGGCAGGAGGATGTGGGTTTATTTCATTTCTAAATGTATCACTTTTGGTCCCTAATCCATTAAGGTGTTATTAGTAGTAGGTGTGTTGAGACATTATTTGCATACCACACAGCTCAGCCTTTGATAGCCTGCAATTCGTTGGGTTTTAATATATTAGCACAATCATGTGGCCATACCTACTCTCTGATTTAAGAACATTTTTGTTATCCCACAAAGAAACCTGCACCCTGAGCACTTGTTTTTCATTTTCCTGCCCCTCAACCCTAGCAATTAGACTACTTTTAGTCTCCATGGACTGGCTATTCAGGGCATCGCAGATCAAGAGAAGCCTGCAGTATTCTATGTGAGTGGCCTCTCTGATTAGCATGTTTTCTAGGTTTCTCTGTGTTGTAGAGCCAGTCTATGCAGACATGAAACAGAGAAACTCCCCTTCTTCCTCCTCCTTTCTCCAGAAGTCTGAGATAATGTATTTACCCACCCTTCCACGATTCTGTCACATCCATGTCGAGCATGAACATAGATTCTCCTGCCTTCAGATGGCATTTTCTTCCTAGGGGTTCCCTTTAAAACTCACTGCATCTGTATCTAGACACATAATTACATGTCACCTTCACTCAGTGGAGATTCAACCCCACAGCCATATTTCTGAGAAAATCGAACCCATGTAAATTATCAGACTTGGGTGACTTTCCTAGAGAGTGGAGCCCAAAACATTTTAACAATCAGATAAATCTGGGAAAATTGTTAAATGCTTTTCCAAACAGCTCCCAACTCCCTCTTCCCATGAAGCATTCTATTGCCATTAGAGTAAAATTCATGAGTACTTCTTTCGGGCCTTGGAATCTCCACTTAGCCAGCAGTCTCCACTGAGATTTTGAACAAAACTAAACCTGCACCATTGAGGTCTTCCTCTCAGGCTCTGGGCAGATGATGGCATAATCCCAAGTGTAAAGAGATTGGGCATTTGAAGGGGATGGAACAGCATGCATAAACATAACCAACCTTCAACTCTGCAAACAGTAATGTTTTCCCGAAGGCTGTCCAGTCCCATGCAAACCCTTCATCTGAGGTCCAGATCACAAACTGCATCCTCAATTTCCCATCCCATAATTGAGGAGGGTTTTTATGAAAACCAGCTGATGCTCTCTTTCCATGCTCACCTTCTAAGGAAAAACTCAGCTCATTGCTTTCTTCTTCTACATCAAGGATCATGGGAAACATGAGATCCTCCACTGAATCTTCAAAGTTCAGAGGTTCTTCAGGCAGGACAGAGCCTGACTTTCCTGTTGTTGGTGTTTTTCTTATAGTCTATCTATCTAGGGGAGGGATCCTGTGTCATGGCACCTGTGTAAAGGTCAGAGGACAACTTTTAGGAATCAGTTCTCTCCTCCCACCATGTGGATCCTGGGGATCAAACCTGGATAGTCAAGGTTGGCAGCAAGTATTGAGTCATCTCATCAGCCCAGAGAGGTACTGAGCTATCTCATCAGCCCAGAGAGGTACTGAGCTATCTCATCAGCCCAGAGATATGAATTTCTTGACCACAAAGAGTAAAGAAAACCATTTCTCCAAGGAAAAGCCATGGCCTATGAATGGAAGCCATCTTCCAGATACCTCCTTTTCAACTAAGGAAGGAGGGGTGGCTTCATTCCTTCACTAACTGTTCTCTGGCAGCAGAGTGGCATCCTATACACTGTTGAAACACCCATGCTGACTCTAGACTGTTTTCAGTGTAACTTAAAAACGTGTAGTTTTTTTTTAAATGGAAAAAAAAATCCTATCTATCTTGTGGCTGCTTCTTCTAGTTGCTCCTGGAGGTAGACCAGATAGCCAAGTGATTGATTGCATTCATCAGTCTTTTGTAATTATATTCATGATGTGTTGAGCCTCCATCATCCCTGTGTGAACTCCTATGCAAATTCTGAACCTCAGTCACCCTCTGGTGATGCTTAGAGGGTCAGAAGCAACTCAGTGGTGATAAAAGCCATTTTTCACTCTAGCTGGCAGAGTCTCCGCACTGAGCCCCTCCACAGCAGTGTCCTCTGAAGACTCCACTCATCTGCCTCTCTTCCCAGGCAACCACCTCACACTAAAAGCAACAGCCACATGGTTTCTGAAATACCCACTGTGTGGCCCTGAGAATATAGCAGGGCTACTGCCAAAGTGTAGTTTGCAGAGGGCAAACGTGAGTTCTGGATAAAGAGCCAAGACCCACAAGAGTGGAGCATGCTGGAACATGGCACAGCCTATGCCTATAAACTGCCTTGTGCTGAACCATTTTAGAAATAAGATCATTGAGCCTTGGGCACAGTTGGCTGCACACACCGCTCACTGGCTACACCTACCCTCATTCTTCCACGCCATCAATATACCCTGAAGCCTCTGTATACACATCCTGTTCACTTGAACTCAGATTCTTTTCCTTTCCTTTGTACCTGGAAACCCCCAGTTTAGCCTTTAAGGTCCAAGTTGTCAATCTCCCAGTCTGCTGCTTCTATAACACAAGTTTGACGTGCTGCTGGCCTAGTGATGTCATGTTGTCTTTGTGTCATGTCCTCATTCTATAGGCTCCTGTGCTAGTTTCATTTCTGTTATTATATTAAAGTACCCTGGCACAAAGCAACTTAGGGGAGAAAGAGTTTATTTCAGATAACAATTCTAATTTACAATCCTTTGCCGTGAGGAAGCCAAAGAAGGAACTTATTTCACTTCATATCCACAGTCAAGAGCAGGGAGAGACAGATGCATATATGCTCACTTGCTTGCTTGCTTACTTTCTTGTGCTCAGCTTCAGTGCTCTTCACTTATACAGTTTAGGACCCTCTGCCTAGGGAATGGTACTACCCACTGTGGGCATGGTGTTACCCACTGTGGACTGTGTCTTTCCACATCAGTTAATACCATCAAGAAAATCCCCCCAAAGATGACAAAAAAAACCCAACTTGTTCTAAACGCTCCTTTGTTGAGACCTTCTTTCCAGGTGATTCTAGGTTGTATCAAGTTGACATTTAAAGCTAGCCACCACTGCCCTCTAATACTACTTGAGTGCTTCGGTAGCCATTAATAAGCCATAGTAGCTTTATTGCTCTCCATTGTTTTCTCTAGCACTGAGAATGGGGTAGCAGTAAAATGATTTGAGATATTTTTTTAATAATATGAGTCTTACTTTGTATCCCAGGCTGGCCTTGAACTCATGAAAGTCTTCCTGCCTACATTTCTCAAGTGCTAGGATTACAGGTGAAAGCCTTTATACCCAGCTAGAGATGACTTTATTATTTGTGCAATATGTATTGCAATATATATTAATTGCAGACTGCATTTCAACTTCTAGCACAGTGTTAAGGATCTTTCGAGTCTGTAATGTATAGCATATACATGTATGTCTTGGTCTGAAGTATATATGCTGTTTTATTGTGTATTTCATCCTCTTGCAATACATACATATCTAACAGGCACACATCCCGCTGTGATGCGTAATATCCCCTTCCAATGTGCCGTGCAGTCACCTGCTTCTTTCACCTCTCATAAACTGGACCATATCATGGTTAATGTTTAGTGACAATTGTTCTCAGAATTACCTAGGAGACAGACCTCTGGCTTTAGCTGTAGTATTCCCAGAGAATACCCTTCAACTTAGAAGTGAAGACATTCCCTATATGTGAGCTAGATGCCTAATCTAAATAAAAGGTAGAGGACGGATCAGGGGAGCCTACTGAGTATCAACGTCCCCTGCTGCTGCTTCCTGCTCTATGGAGATGTGAGATGAGGAATCCCATGTCTGCCCAAGTACCTTCCTAGGATGATGTGCTGCACACTTAACCTATAGACCAGAACAAACTCTTGCTCCCTTGGTTGCTTCTTGTTGAGGACTTGGTCACTGTAGTAAATGACTAGCACGTGGCCCATCAAGTACCAGATACCTGATAAAATGATGAGCAAGGGATAGAGTGTAAGTTCTTAACAGTGAACAACAGAGGCCATCAAAGGTTCAAGGATCATATTGAAGGGGCCTATGGGAAGAATCTCACCCACGCCATAGGTTTTATAGGTGAGGTGGTACACTGCCCAGCGCACACAGCTCATGCCCATCTCCTGTGCCACGGGAAACCGCTACAAGTAAATATGGTGTCCCTCCACCATGACAGCAAGTCCCTAGCACTCTAATTCAGTCTTTCTGGGGTGAGCTAAAGGCCAAGATGTCTGGAGGGACATCCTTTTCAGAACTGAATCAGCCCATTGCATAAACTGCCAGAGCCCAGAATCGTCTTTCTTATCAGCCAAGGAAGAAACTAGAAACAAGAAAATCCAATGTTGATAAATAATACATAAAGGAGCCCTCGCAGCGGCAACAGTAACGAGAATCCTGTGAGGGAAGAGAATGAACGGGCGAGAAGAAAGCCTGCACAGCTCCTGCTCACTTTCAGTTCTAAGTGAGATTAAACAGAGCAGCCCAGAATTGATTCCAGTATATCAGCTTTTTCAGAGCAAAACCCGATTCAGTCAGAGACTGAGCATCTTTCCCCGGGCTCCTGCCACACTTTATTCTTGCCGTTGACCTACCCACTTCCAAGCTCATGGGCATCTTATGAGAAGGATCTTTGGTTATCTTTCTCATTCTTGTGACTAAAGACCCCTAAAAACAACTCATGGTTTTAGTCAATTGTGGGAAGGTGAATACAGCAGCTCACGCCATGACAGACAGGAAACAGAGCTGAACCCTAACAGGAAGGGGCTGGGGCCAGATGTAGTCCCCAAGGACATGTAGGCTAGTGACTGCTTCCAACCAGGCCCCCGCTTCCATAGTTCCACCTTCTGATCATTTATTCTGGGGTATGGGTGTTTCTCTCTCTGTGTATGTGTGTGTGTGTGTATGTGTGTGTGTGCATGTGTGTGTAACTTGCCCAGAATGCTAGTCCCTATGTCCTTCAACACCTCTGGAGTCTCAGGACCAGCCTAAATCTGCCACATTAGCATGTTGACTTCCACATCTAAAGCCCTAGATGTCACCTGTTCAAAGAGCAGCCCATTCACAGCTGGACAGTTGGGGAGTCACTCTTTTATATATTTCTGTGTATATGTATATGTGTATACATGTGCGTAAATGTGTCTGTCAACATATATATTATATATACACATTTGCTTATTATGTGTCTATATGTGTATATAATGTGACATATATGTCTAGATTGGTGTCTACAGGTATGTGTATGCCTGTAAATATGTTAGCATATCTGTGTATATAAGTATGTGTATGTGTATATATGTCTCCATATAGGTATATATGTATGTGTGTGCATAACATACATATTCATATATGTGCCTATAGATGCATATGGATGTACATGTGAATATATAAATGTATATATGTATTTATGTGTATATATGTGTGCATATATGTATTTGTGAATGTGTGTATTATATATGTATATCGTGTGTGTCTATGTATAAGTATGTGTATATGTGTCTATGTATAGGTATGTATATATATATATATATATATATATATATATATATATATATATATTTGTGTGTGTGTGTGTAGGTATATATGTGTGTCTATGTTAGTTTGTATATTTCTCTACCTTGGTTTTTTTTTTTTATGTCTCTATGTAGGTATGTGTCTATATAAAGATATATGAATGTATCTATTTGTAGATGGGTGTGTAGGTATGTGTGTGTGCCTCTGTGTAGATATATGTGTAAGTAGATATGTATATGTATATTGCATGTCTGTGTGAAAGACAGGATCTTCACATGCCTGGGGAGCAGATCTGTTCTCAGATCTGCTGACTATCCTGGAGTCTGGGCAGAGCATAGCCTTCTCAGGGTCTGTATTTTATTTGAAGGCCATGAGCAGAAGCCCCTCCTCTACCAGGAGGCAGGGTGACGCTGAGGCAGCGGGATCTCCAGGTTTCTGTCACCTGCACTGCAGATCAGTTGTTTCCCCTTCTACTCAGACATGTGAGCAGCTGATTTGCAAAATCAAATTGAACTTGCTGTTCTGTCTAAAAGCATTCTGCAAGCTTAATGTTTACCTATATTTTTTTAAATAATTTTTTAGCAATCCTTTTGGGGTTTAAAGTCAGCAGGGAACCAGCAATCAGAATCCTGGCCCTTTCTCCAATATCAACATAGAGAGCACATGTAATAAAAAAAAACCTCAATAGTGTTTGTTGAATGCATAAATTTTCATGGTAACTTGGTAATCGCCACCCTATAAAAGCTCTTGTCCTGGTGTTTCTACTGCTGAGTAAAAATGACTTCAGTGTTTGTAGCGGATTAGATTCATTTCAGGTGGAATAGCAAACTGTAATTGCCCTGTACAAGAAGTACCGAGTTCAAAGGAAATATAGCTGGGTCGATTCACTGCAAACCTGTACCTGCGCAATTTACCTAAATAGAGATGGCCCAGCGAAGTTGTCGTGAGCCGGCTGAAAACCTCTCTCTGAAGACTTTTAAAATATATTTTATGGTCAAGATGTTGCTGAATTCTCCCAGGATTAATTCCTATCCAGCCAAGAAAAATTGCATCTTCCATTTACATTCTAAAGTCTGAACTTTTACTTTATAAATGAATTTTCCCTCCAATTCAGGAAGTGCTGGCTGCATTACAAATTTTAATGCTGCCATTATGGGATCATAATTTTAAGGACCCGGGGTTCTCCGAGGGCCCCGCAACATGGCATCTCTCCACTTTATTAAAATGAGTGAGCAGATGTACAATTTATTTCTGCCGAGCTATCATCTAAATTCATAAGCTCTTTCTCATGTGTCTGAAATCCACATTGGATTCCCATTTTCTCGCCTTAGAAGAAAAAAAAAAGCGCACCCCTTCATTTATCACTCTGGGGACATAACTAGAAAGTTGACTCTTCTCTGATTCGCTTTGGACCAGTGTCCCCGATGCAATTTAAATGTCATCCCTTCAAGGCTGTTCATTGAGGACAAGGAAGGGGGACACATGCATCCACTGAACCACTCCTCAGTCATCTGTGTCAGAGGCTGACATAAATTCACCTGAGCTGACACCTTCCTGGTAACAGCAGAGAGAGTTTAAAACAGCCTGGAGTCTGTTCGATCACTTAAGACCGTCTGGAAACACCACAGTTAACATGTGATGTCAGGAACCGTGAGGCACGCTCAAGTTCATCTTTTATGAAACCCTCACATGACTTTATTTCTCAGGCGCTGATTTTGCCCAAGGGTAGCGATAAAGATGTTCATGCAGGGTTTAAGAGACAGCTCAGCCTGGCTCCAAAGATCTATATGATGCTCTCAGACTGGCCCCATATCTCTGCATGGCTATCTTCAGGCTGTGTGAGCTGAGGCACAGGTTCAACCTCTCTGAGTCCTCAGGTTTCTGTTGGATCAAATACAGAAAAGTCTTCCGATGCCAAGGTCAATAATACTTGACAATTACAGAGCCTGGCATTGTGGCTTCATAAAGAGGCCAGTACAATAATTACAGCATCTCATAGAGAAGCTTCTGCTCCAGAATAGTTGGGCTGAAATTACAGTGCACTGCCAACACACACACACACGCACATGCACACGCACACACGCACACAGATTTCCTTTACCCGCCTGCTAAAACAGTTCAAAGATGAGAAGGAACTTGCTTCATATCCAGCAAGCGCAATCAATGAATGAAGTTGAAGAAGATGCAGAATTGAACCCTCGGGTTATCTGGCAGGAAGCTGCCCCCAGAAGAATTCTGTTTATGAGATTCTGTCGTAACTGGGCAGTTAACACTTGCCTGAGTGTCTAGGTTGGCATGGAGATCTACCCCGAGTCTCTAAATGCATCTCAGGTCCATTGGGGCTTTAATAAAATTCTTAGTGCTTGGTTTGGATTTGGTTTTGCCTTCATTTTTCTTTTTCAGTAGCTCTGTTGCTTGGAGGAAAAACATCATGTTAACTTCATTTGCTTGTGTCCTGCGACCAGCCCATCATTTCAAACACGGCTGGTCTTTTTCCCTCTTACATGGTGGTCAGGGGAGATGAATTCCTAGTTTCTGAAAGATAAAAATGATAGACTTCTTTCATTTAGCCAGAGACATAGCAGCAGGTGGACGGTGTCAACAGCACAGGTTCCAGAACAAGAAGTTATGGCCAGGGAGAGGAGGCAGGAGGGAAGCTATGTAAAGATGGCCAGGCCCGCTCTCTGAAGCCATAAAGCATCATTTATCAGAGTCTGCACTGGAAAATGCTTCTGGGGTGGGGGGCGGTTGCAGTGCCACAGGATGCTTCCTGACTGGAGCTGATTTAAGCATCCACAGCCAGTTCATGTGACACCCCCTCATCCACAATGAGCTCGTGGTTCAATCTAGGTCACAAGGGCAAATGTCAAGATCATGGAGCCTAGAGACTCCAAAAGTGATTCAGATTTGTCATTCTCTCTCTACCCGAGCAAGTTCTCAGTCCAGCTGCCTTCTGACAAGGCTGCGAATGCCTTGACATTCCAGCAAGGAAGCAAATTCCACTGGCAGGGACATGGAAGGACAGTGGCCTCAGAGTCTTAAAAATAATGAAGCCAGTGTTTGGAATTCAGAGTGTTTCAGAAGATAGGCGCCAGAGAGAACACAGATGATCAAAGTATGGAGAATAAGTATCTATGAAGTGCTCTCTCTCTCTCTCTCTCTCTCTCTCTCTCTCTCTCTCTCTCTCTCACACACACACACACACACACACACACACACTTACATATGTATATGTATACAAACTTACACATGAATGCACACACAGACAGAGAGAGAGAGAGAGAGAGAGAGAGAGAGAGAGAGAGAAATACACATGGTTCACAGAACATCTCAGAAAAAGGAACAGAAAAGGTGTAAGAGCCCCGAGGTCAGGAGGACCAGAGAGAAACCTGGACATAACAGAAAGCTGCACTCAGGAATCCAGAGGAGGTGTGGTTGCCCGCCTGCACAGTCAGTTCTCCATCATGGAGGGGCCCATGAGTCCCTGTCTGTAACTAAGAAGCAACTGCAACCTCGATTTGACTACAAGGGCAACATTGTATCATTGTATGATTCAAAAGCCTCACTGGGGAAGATGGATGTAGCTCAATGATCAAGCATTTGCCTGGTATGTGCAGGACCGGGCAATCCATCCACAATACTGGAAACCAAACCCCAGTTTTCCTCCTGCCTTCTCTTCCATTCTGGGATAGCTGAGAGTTCCCCAGGGGCGTTCCTCTCCATTCCATGTCCTCCATTCCCCAGCTTCTGACTGTAACAGTCCCTAGCCTCACTCAGCCTCAGCATCTTCACCCTTGCCGTGAGATGTTGGTAACGGATGGCCACCATCTCTGTTTAGGACCCCACACTGACAGCTTTTGAGTATGCTCACATTTGAGTGCCAGGATCTCTTCAGGATGGATGTGGATCCTGCTGGGCTCTCCACTCACAGATGAGGAACAGGAAAGTTAAGGTGCTTAAGTAACAATGGCTGAGTCACATTCCTGAAGCTAGCTGGGATGTTGCTCTCACCTGGATGAGTGTCGTCTTGTAGTTTGAGGACTCTGCATGGGTCTCTTTGTGTACTGTGGCTTGGGCTGTTTGAAATATCCTTGTCCATCTGGGCAAGGTATTGCCCCTGTAATCATTAACTACTCAAGAAGCTGAGATGGGTAGATTGTGAGTCTGGGACCAGAGGGACTTGCTTACATTATTTCTTAGTAATTGTGCTTCTCGCCCATGGTTCTGTCCCTTGGAAACTACTATTGTTCTCCTGTACTTCTATTTCTTTTCAAAGATAGAAACTCAATAGAAGCCTGCAGTATTTAATTCTATGAAACTAATCTTTACACTAAGCTTAAAGCCCCGTATGTTTATCTAAGTATGAGCATATGCCAGTGCTTTATTCCTTTTCATGGCTGAGTAGTATTTCATGGCATGGATATACCAGGGTTTGCTTAACCATTTACTCCCTGAAAGACACCAGCTGGTCTCTAGATCTTGGGTGACTCTCCTATAAATATTCATGTATAGATTTTTGTGTCTGGCTTTTGTTTTTCCTCTGTAACAAACAGCCAAAGGTAGCAAATGGCGAGATACAATGTTTAGAGAGTATTGGTTTCAAAAGGAATCCCAAACTATTTTCCTCAACTAGATAATGCCTCATTCTGAGTCTTTTCAGGTTCAATTAGTTAGAGTTGGCCAAACTAAACTAAGTGGTGCAATAGTAGTCTGAATATGGGGGTCTTGTCGGAGTGTGACTTGTGGCTGCTTCCTCAGATGTAGCTTAGTCTTTTATTTCTTGCTAACACCATTGCAGAACAATGGTTTTGGCTGATGCTATCTGATCTATACGTTCTCCTATAGACTGTGTTCTGCCTGATGCTATCTGATCTACACCTTCTCCATCTGTAGATGCTGTTTGGGGTGTCAAAGAATTGTTTTCTCCCTCTTGTTAAAGTTCTTCTACAAGTTTTGTGGGTTGGTGTGTCCCATGATCCATTGTGGATGAACTTTGGATTGAGAGTAAGATGCAGACTCAGGTCATCTGTTTGTCGGTGGGTGAATGATTGTCCTGGTTCCATTTAAAGAGCCTGGCCTACTATCTTCAAGCTGCTACTCTATAAACATACAGTTTGCTCATGTCTGTGCAGGCCTGTTTCTGAGCTCTCTCTTCTGTCCCACTGGTCTGCATCTCTCCCTCTACCTACACCACCCCATCTTGGTTACCATAGAAACACATGAACTGTCAGGTGCAGTGGCTCTTCACACTTCATATTTTTTTTCAAATATATTTTAGAGGACTAGGGGTGTGGCCCGCTTGGTAGATTGCTTACCTGCCATATACAAAGTGCTGGATTTGCTCTCCAGCACATCATAGAACTGGCTGTAGTGGTGGACACTACCATCCCAGCATTCGGGAGGTGGAGATATGAGGGTCCAAAGTTCAAGATCACTGTCAGTTGCATAGGAAGTTTGAGGCCAGCCTAGGCTAGATGAGACCCAGCCTCAGAGCAAAAATGTAGAAAATAGTACATTAAATAGAAGAGCCTTTATTCACTCCAACATTATTTTTATTAGAACATAGTTGATTTATACTTGATATACACATGTAACACACATATATAACACCATACATGTATGACACATGTATGATACATGTACATGTGTACGGATAACAGAGATCAGCAGACCACTTACCCAACAGAGAGAGCTGTGGGTGCCAAATGCTGCTATGTGATTCTTCCCTTGACTGATAGGAGGCTTCTCCTTTAACTCACAAATGGAGCCTCACCCAGATTTGCCATCTCTGTCTTTCTCCAGCCCTTCACTTTCATGTGCCATAGAGAATATTGTTCGTTTCACTGGGCGGTATTGAGGATGTAGAACATGCCACCTATTGTATGCTGCAGAGCAAGCTTCAGTTGGTGGTGGTTGCCTAGAACTCATACCAATCCTCCTGCCTCAGCTCTCAAGTGCTGGGATGGTAGGCATGGAGCCTACAAATCCCTGCCCCCAACACAAACACACACACACACACACACACACACACACACACACACACACACACTATAAGTCACGAAAGCCCAAAGACCTTAAAGCTTTCACCATTATGAGACCATAGGGAGCCCATGGGAGCACGAATCTGTGCTTCTCAGCCCAGGGTTCCTTTCGATCAGAGCTCACTGAGCAAGCTGATACTCTCAGGCCTTTGTATGAAGTCAAGCCAAGCCCTTCCTGACTCCTACCCTCCAACGCCTGCCCACACACACAACCCATGCCCAGCCCCACAAACTCCGCTCAACCCTCCTCTAAGTGCAAGCCCTTGCAAAGCTATCCACTCCCTGAAAACACAAACTAGAGCATCTTTTCTCTGCATCTTGAACTTGGAAAGGGGCTGTAACTAGGGCTCCTGGGAGCCGAGCCTACCAGCGTGGCTCCTCCTCACCAATGAATGAACCAAGCTTGTTCCTGGGCTCCTGCAGCTCAGAACCATAAAAGTCCTGTGACACACACCCCCATTCTCTTTATCTCATGGCTGCCTTCAGACAAGCCTCCCCCTCAATGACGCTCACTCTCCCAATGTCATTAACTTAACACACTTTCTTTCCACTAAGTAAGCCGCAGGCGTTAACATCATCCTATACAATAGATTTCCCTTTTGATCAATAACATCAAATAATTTACTACTGCGTTCATTTTAACGGTCCCCTGTTGTGTTCTGGTTTAAGGACGCCTCATAGACTGACTGACCGCCTATCAGTAGACATGTTAGTGGCTTCTGGTTCTCATTTTTATAAATATTACTATAGAAAAAGGGAGCGTTAATGTGTTTCTTCATGTGTGAAGGTCTTTGTAGATAAACTCAAAAGCTAAACGCCTGGCCTGGCAAGTCTCATGGCTCGTGTGAGCACATGCATAGGAAGGCTACCATTTTTCAAGCAATGTCTACCTTGATTTTAGAGACAGCTCTCTCTCTCTCTCTCTCTCTCTCTCTCTCTCTCTCTCTCTCTCTCTCTGTGTGTGTGTGTGTGTGTGTGTGTGTGTGTGTGTGTGTGTGTCTCCAAGGAGGCTACGCTGGCTGACTAGTGAGCCCCAGGAATCCCTGTCTCTGTTCCCAAGCAAGCATGGTTATTATAAGCATATGCCACCATACCTAGCCCTTTTTTTTTTTTAAAACAGAACTGATTCTAAGGATCAAATTCATTTCCTCATGCTTAAGCTGAGCCTTTGGTTACTCCAAACCATGACCCTTTTCTTAGTTTTGGTACTTTCAAAAGTCTTCCTCTCTGTCCACCTCCATCACTGGACTAGTGTGGACTGCTGAAGGAAGATAGACAGCTCCTGCACAAATGGGCTCCAGCTGATACTAAGAGGATAGGGCCCATGCTCCAGAGATTTCCCTGGTACTTGTGCAGGGAGCAGAGGTAGAAATTTAGATCCATGAGAAGACCCACATGAATGCTGGTCCTCTCAGTACAACTCGACCTTAAGGACAGTGGGTTCTGTGCATCTCTGTGGGTGTGGGCTGGAACCTGTCAAAGAAGCACTAAGAGGAGGCCGGAAGGCTGTGGGACAGACAGACAAGGCAGGAAAGCTAGTAGATCCACAGTGATGGATACCTTCAATCTCAGCAGTTGGACAGCAGAAGATTTATATAGTGCGTTCCAGGTTACCCAGGGCTACATAGTGAGACCCTGTCAAAAAAAAAAATGCAAAATGTGCCTTAGAGCCTCCCTTGTGCTGTAATGACTCTGTCCAAGGGTTTACTTAGCTGGCAGGTTCCACCTGGGTCTAGAAGCTAAATGTCACCCATCCCTGTCCCAAACCCCTTGCCATGGGTATGTGTAGAGAACAAACATGCATGGTCTATTACAAAAGGTCAGAGAGCCCCCCCACTTTGCTCTGTGAGGTTTCCATGATCCAGTGTTCCACTCGAGGGAGCTGGAGGCTCATGATCACCAGTCTGGAGGGCTCCCTGACTCGGAATCCCTCAGTACATGTCCCCTCGAGAAGTCCCTTGATTGGCAGCAAGACGATTCCGTGGATAAAGCACTTGTAACCAAAGCTGATGATGTGAGTTCAATTCCCGGGACATACACAGTGGAAGGAAAGAATGGACTCCCGGGAGCTGTGACTCCCACGTCTGTTCTCTGGTATATGCACACACAAGAATAAGTAAATAAATGCTCATTAAGAAGAAGGCCCCTAGGTCTGGATTTATAGCAACAGCAAGGGCAGTTCATGAAGAACAGGGTGCACTCCCTGGAAGGACCGTGACAGAGGGGGTGAGTGCAGGTGTCACAGCAGACATCTCCCTCATACAGACATGCCCCCTGTATATGTGTATAGTCCATATGTGTGTATACTCTATACAAGGAGCCAGGAGGCAACCAGACAACAGAATGGGCCTTCCCAGGCTCCAGAATCTTCCACGAGGGTCTGTGTTAATCAGACTCTATGTTATGAGAGAAACAACTTTTAAAAAGCAAATATTTATTTTGCCTCGTGGATTCTGGGGTCTGCTGGCTCCATCACTGTAGGCCTGTGGAAAATCAGGACAACATATCGGCAAGAGTGAATGGGTGAGGGGGGTGCTTACCTCATGCAACCTGGAAGCAGATAGGGTGACAGGAAGTGGGAGGAGACGGCACAGACTCTCCCTAGGCATACCCTCAGCCACCTACTTCCTCCAGCCAAGCCCCGCCGTCTATACATCCACCAGCTCCCTACAGACTATTTGGGTCAGATCTATGAACACAATGGATTACAGCCTTTGAGTAGGCCAGAGCCATCCTCTCCTGATCTAATTATTCTAGAACTGCCCTCAGGGACAGACACTAGGGTGAGCCTCACTCTTACTCCATGGCACCTCACAATGAAGGTGATGTCAAGGCCAGCTGTCACATGAAACTTCTGGAAATTCTGAGGGCAACTTAGATTATGTAGAATATAGGTTTTAAGAAGATGACCTTTGAGTTACTGCCCACTGTGACCTGCCAGTACTTCCTAGGAGGTCACTGGTCATCCATCTCAACCCTCCATATGCATAGTGGACCCGAAGGCTTAGTCACCAGCTCCTTCCGTCAGCTGGACTTGAAGTCCCATCCTGAGATGGGAGACCTTCAACCACCGGGTTTCTGTTGCTGTGGAAATTCCTCGTCTCCGTCTCTTCTGCCACAGACGTTGGGAATAATGAAAATACTGGAATACAGCTTAATGTAGCAAATTTCTCTTGTTTAAGAATTTGACTTGGGGAGATGACTCAGCAGTTAGAGAGCATCTCGCTGTTACATGGAACCCAAGTCCAGTACCCAGAACCCATATCCAGTGGCACACAACCACCTGTAACTCCCTACTCCAGGGTATCCCAAGCCCTCTCCTGGCCTCCCAGAGAACCTGCACACCCATAGAAGCACACTCATAGATGCACACCCAAATCCCAGCAAACAAGGGAGTCCTGTTTAAGGGCACGGTTCCTGGTATGTCTAACGTGCTCCAGTGACGGCCACACACCCGAGAGCATATAAAAAGTACTAGTGGAATGTGGTGACTTTAAAAGAAAACCATGAGTGGGGGATGGGAGGGGGTGTGTCCGGGAGGAGGCAGAGGAGGCTGAAAACGTTCAAACTACAGTGTATAAAATTCTCAAAGAACCAATAATTTTTTTTGGAAATTTGTTTATTTACTTTACATGTGTGAGTACACTGTCGCTGTCTTCAGGCACACCAGAAGAGGGCATCAGAGCCCATTACAGATGGTTGTGAACCACCATGTGGCCGCTGGGACTTGAACTCAGGACCTCTGGAAGAGCAGTCAGGGCTCTTAACTTTTGAGGCATCTCTTCAGCCCTCAATAAAATATTTTTATTAAAAATAGATAAATAAATAAATAAATAAATAAACAAATAAATAAATTTAAAAAGAAGTTGACCTGTGCAAAAATCGAGCCCACATCCTGCCCCTCCCCCCTCTTCTGTCTTTCTCCTCCCCTCTCTCTTTCTCTCTCCTCCACACCCATCCTGTCTTTATCTTTCACCTCATCTCCCTCCCTCCCTCACCCTTCTGTTCCCACTCATCTCTCCTTTATTCCTCTTCAGACCCTCTCCTCAGTGCCTCATCTCTTCCTGTCTCCTTTGCTACCCGTCCCCAGCACTCTGGTGTCTCTCCTTCACACGCTCCATGCCCTGCTGCCTGTGGAAAGTCTTGTCACAGAAAACAGACTTAGCTTAAAGATTTTGATATCAAACTTGGTGTCATAACCTGGGCCCCAAGTCAGGTCCAGCCACGTGTCCTTGGTGAGACAATTAAAAGAGAAAGAAAAAAAAACAAGACAAGAGCCAAAGAGAGGCAGAGAGATGGAGTAGACCCCTCAAGTCCGTCATCAGGGTCTTGAAGAGAGATCAAAGTTTAAACAGAGGATCAAAGTCTAAACAGTCCTTTTCAGGGTGTGGTCCTGGCCACACTGACCCATCACTGTCTAGGCATCAGGCCCACCCTATAAGGTGGTCTGATGAGTCATTAAAACTGTGTAAAATCTTTTCCTGAAGTAAGTTCCCCTCTGGCTTTTCTCTCTTCCCTTCTCCTAGCATGAGACTCCTGGAAAAAAAATCCCATTTTGGGGGGAGTCCACTGTTTGACACAAATGTCTTTTACTTTACTTGTGATGGGCTGGTTACAATGCCCTCTTTTAGTGTTCAAGCTCCTTCTGTTAGGCTGCCTGAGCACCGTGTGGACCAGCCAGCCAGCTGGGCCCACCATGGTCCTTCCTTCTCCCACACCTAGTAGTCCTGGAGAGGGTAGTCAAGGTTTCCCTTGGAATGTGCCTCCCCTGTCCTGTGTGAGGTTCTTTAAAGGGCTCTGTTGGCACCTGTACAACCAGACCCGTCAAGGGTTTTTAAGCAGTGTGTTTCTACCACAATTACATCTCAGCAATGATCGCTTATATTGTTCCTTGATTGCAAATAAGCTTGCATTGTGTGGTTTAGTATCCCTAGCTCTGCATATCTTCTCTTTCAATGCAGGATGCAAGGTGAGGAAAGGGAGGTCCCTCCAGTGAAGGAATCAGGGAGTGGGATGCGGGAGGCTTCGCTCCATTGTTTTGTTTCTATTGCTATCTAAATTGAAGAATCTTGAACACACGTATCTGAAGGCTGATTGAATGGAGATGCAGGACAGGAAGAAAACCACTGAGGAAGAGAAGGGGAAAGGACCCCGGAGGAAGGTTCACCTTGAACAAGGGGAACCACAGCCCTTGTAGCAGTCACTATGGAGCAAGAGCTTGGTGCTCCACATGCTGGACACATTGAGGACCCCTGCCCTCCTGGGCCTTCCTTCTTCTGGGGTCAGGCCACCACAGCAGCTTCCAAGGGAGGAGTGAAGGACAGGCTTCTCAAGGAGAGATCTGTGAATCTGGCACAGAGGTCTGGGGTCAATCTTACAGCCCCAGCTCAAAGGTGGTGCTGATCGTGGAGGTACCAGGGCATCTTTTTTAGGGAGGGTCTAAACATCAGAGTACGAAAGGAGCCCTGGCAGGAATTCTGCCTTGACAAGTCAGCCTGGACCTGGACATAGTTCTAACTGGACCAAATGCAAGATGTCCTGTCCTTATTCTCTAAAACCTGTGGAGATATCCAACAAGTGGCAGAGCTTTAGGGACCCTCTTCTTAGGGAGATAGTGACACTGGACCCAGGCTGAGAGACCTGGTATCTGTTGCCCATGGTCCACTGCGTGCCCAGATGTGAGGTGTATTTACTGCAGAGTGACGGGTGAGCAACTGTCAAGGAGAACAAAGAACAGACGAAGCCACCATTCTTCTTTCATGAAAGGGATTATCAGTTGCTAATTCAAAAATTGTAGAGTAATAAAAACTACATCAATAATCTCCATAATAATTATAGTCTTTAGTCTTACCCTCGAATGCATTCCGAGCAATGTCTGATTCAATTACATTGCAAGATGTTGTTATGCTTTTCTGTGTTTCCCTACAAGGTGTGACCATGGGACCAACGTGCTCACTCGTCTTGTTCTGTGGGATTGTGAGCACCACTATTCATAGGCACAGGACTCACAGGAAGAGCTTAAGTAGATGAGGAGTACGTGCCTGGTGGTTACACACACACACAACACACTTGCATCTCACACACGTGTGCATGCACCCACAGACTCATACCACTGGGATATCTTGAAGTGAGTGGGGACATTCTCAGGAACTCTGTTGTGAGAGTCCAAGTGCCACTGGTCCCTGGAGGGTAGGAGCCCAAATCCTGCTGCTGGAAGGCCTGAAACATGGCACCAAAGATCAGGGACTTGTTCCTCAATCATGAGGTTCACAATTCAGTTCCTAGTACTCACGGCAGGAAGCTCATAAACATCTGTAACTCTGGCTCCACGGTATCCAGCGCCCTCTTCTGGCCTTTATGGGTATTTGCACATGTGTCTGCATATTCGTTCATACAAACACATCGCACAGATACACAAATAAAATGCCTTCCTTTTTACTTAAAAAAAAAAAGCATTCAATTGGGAAGGGACAGCTGGGGCTGGGGACATGGGGAGTTGGAGTAGAACTGAAGGTGGCCATATTTCTCTGTATACATTTATGTGATTCTCAAGAAGAGTAAAGGAAAAATACTTTTAAATTGCTGCAAGGCTTCCCAGTATCACAGCCCCAGGACCCCAAGAGCCACTGAGTGATCCCTAGCTCCAAATACTAGGAAGGTGAGGCTAAGATGACCTCCATTAGTTAAGAGGGCAATTAGAAATTAAAAATTACTTGTTGGGACATTTCCGATTACAAGAGACACATCTCTCAGTGGCTCAGGGACCAGGGGAGTGCCTCAGGGACCGGGGGAGTGCCTCAGGGACCGGGGGAGTGCCTCAGGGACCAGGGGAGTGCCTCAGGGACCAGGGGAGTGCCTCTGTTGGTGGGGATATGAATCTGGGAGGGACAAGCTACTTACTCTAGGAAAAGCCACAGAACAAAAGCTGTTTCTTTATTCCTGTTCCCTGTGGTGGCATTCACTGTGACAGTCATGGCTTCTTTGCCCATCTTCTCGATGCTTCAGGTAACAGCATGCGCTAGACAGAACGCTGTGTGCTGGAGAGTCATCTGGGTATCTTGTAAATAGTTCTTGTGATGATATAGTTTGCTATAACCCAAGAAGTTCAGATCTGTTCGTTATTCCCATTTTCCTGATGAAAAATTGAGGCCCAGCCATGCAGATAGCTCAGTAAATAAAAGGCTTTCTGTGAAAATATGGGAACCTGAGCTTGGATCCCCGGAACCCCCACAAAAAGCCAGGCACAGTGGCACTGGGGGACAGAAACACGATAGTGCCTGGAGCTTAGTGGCCATTCTACACAAAACAGTGAGCTCCGGGTTCAGTGAGAGACCTTGTCTCAAAAATCAAGCAGAAATTGAGGAAGGCACTCTTACACGCGCACACATGCACACACACATGTGCACGCACATGCACACACATGTGCACACATACACATGTGCACACACACGTGCACACATGCACACCCACACATGCATGTACTCCTATATTAACACATACATATACCGCACAAAAAAATTGAATCACAGAAGACATTAAGCAAACAGCCAGTTAAGGAGATAGAGCATCTCATGGCAATAAGCCTAGTCAGTTTTCTTACTGGTCTCTTTTCGTGTAACAAGTGCCCTTGGGACCCTCTTTCCCCACAGACTCTATACAGCCACCCTGGGATCAGAGCCCAGAAAGGAGGAAGAATGGTTCAGCCAGTCCTCCTTCTGTTGTGGTACCCAGTTCCCAAGGGAACAATGCTCAGCCATCTCTTCTCCTCGTGGGATTCAGATGTTCTCAGGAAGCGTGTGGTTGTGCCGGTGGGAATTACAACTGGGCCCATGAGGGCGATTGGAAACGGGAACCAACAGTGCAGAGACAATGGATTTCAGGCAGAGGCATTCGGGGTTTAAATACAAATTAGAAGCTGCAAATCAGCTCCCAGTATGAATCCGTACAAATTCCTCATAATAGGAGCAGAGATTTCTCTTGTCCTTATTTGTACAGGGTGTTGGCATCAGGAGCCTAACCAAGTGTGTTGGTTCCCCCCGGCTCAGGGGGATTAAAGATGTTCCCTCCCTAGCTTCGATGGCTGTCAGTGAAAGAAGGGAACTGGAACCACAGACTCTGGGGACCTTTTCAGAGCTTGCAGTAACCCAATCAGTGCCCCACTAAAGCTGAGAATTGGGAGGCTCCTCTGAGGTTCCCGTCTTTCGTACCATGGAAAGTGGGGTTCAGAAATCATCTTTTGTGGAAGCTGAGACAGCAGCTCAGGGAACTAGCCAAGAGCATGTGTCTCCACACACATGAAAGGTGAGACAGGGGGCCATGTATGTGCCTATAATAATACAGATCTGTACCCCTTCTAGCATGGAGTCAGCACACACACAACCATTCTACTCCTGGGTTGGTATCCCACAGAACGAACATATGTGGCTTATATGTGGATGCTGAGACCAGAGACCAGCAGCCATGTGTGGATAAAATACTTCATTGTGTCGGATGGAGCACCCTCTGGCCATTCAAAGGAATGAAGTATGAACTGGTGTGACCACCTGGGGACACTCCAAAAATACAAGAACCCAGACACACAAAGCCACACTGTGTAGCCTATTGGGGGCAAAACTGAGACAGGAGGCAGGCGGCCTTCTGCTAGAGGAAAGGGACTTGAGTAAGGGGGCAGTGAACACGGATATTGGGTGCATGGTTTCTTTACAAAGAGATGAGAATGTTCTAAAGTTGACTAAGAAAGTGGCGTATATCTGTTTCGGTTGTTTGTGTTGTTGTTGTTGTTTTTAAGACTAGGTCTTACTATGTAGCTCTGGCTGGCCTGGAACTCTTTATGTAGACCAGACTGGGCTTGAACTCACTGAGATCCACCTGCCTCTGCCTCCTGAGTGCTGGGATTAAAGACATCCACCCCCACACTGAGTGGTTTAAAAGTCTGAGCATCACTAGAATTCATTCCACTGTATGACTTAAGTGGTGACCTCTACAGTATGTTAGTTTTATCTCAATAAAGCTGGTGGTAAAAACCCACAGCCCTAGGTCTAAAGACTATAGCTGCAGTCCCCCTGAAGACCACCTGTCCGTGAACTCTGGATGAACTTGGGTCTTCTGAAGGGGAGACCTTTTGGTTGATTCAGATTGAATCATCTGTTTCTCTACAGTCCGGGAGTCAAATCAGATTAGGCAAAGTCTTTGCTCTGGGAAGTAGTACTCTTTTTTTTTTTTTTCAAATTATCTTTAATCTTATTTTTACAGTCCAGTTGTTATCCCCCTCCCGGTTAGCCCCTCCGACAGTTCCTTATTCCATTCCTCTTCCCCAGTCTCCAAGAGGATGTCACCACCACCTCCCACCCTACCAGGCCTCCCCACTCCCTGGGGCCTCAAGTCTTTCCATGGTTAGGTGTGTCTTCTCTCACTGAGGTCAGACCAGGCAGTCCTCTGCTGTATATGTGTTGGGGCCTCATATCAGCTAGTGTATGCTGCCTGTTTAGTGGCTCAGTGTCTGAGAGATTTTGGGGGGGGGTGGAGTCTAGGTTAGTTGAGACTGATTGATCTTCCTATGGGGTCACCCTTCTCAGCTTCTTCCAGCCTTTCTCTAATTCAACCACAGGGGTCCTGAGCTTCTGTCCATTGGTTGGGTGTAAGTATCTGTATCTGACTTGTTCAGGTGCTTGTTGGGCTTCTCAGAGGACAGCCATGCTAGGCTCCTGTCTGTAAGCACACCATAGCATCAGTAATAGTGTCAGGCCTTGGAGTTTCCCCTTAAGCTGGATCCCAATTTGGGCCTGTCACTGGACCTCCTTTCCCTCAGTCTCTTCTCCATTTTTGTCCCTGCAGTTCTTTTAGACAGGAACAATATTTAGTCAGAGTTTTTGACTGCAGGATAGCAACCCCATCCCTCCACTTGATGCCCTGTCTTTCTACTGGGGGTGGATTCTACAAGTTCCCTCTCCCCACTGTTGGACATTTCATCTTAGGTCCCTCCCTCTGAGGCCTGAGTGTCTCTTGCCTCCCAGGTCTCTGGTACATTCTAGAGGGTTCTCCCATCTCCTACCTCCTGAGGCTGCCTGTTTCCATTCTTTCTGCTGGCCCTCAGGGCTTCACTCTTGCCCTCACCAATACCTGATCATGTTCTCCTTTTCCCCTGCCCCTCCCCTCTCCACCCAAGTCCCTCCCTCCTTCTGCCTCCCCTGTGATTGCATTTCTCTCCCTCCCAAGTGGGATTGAATCATCCTCACTTGGGCCCTTCAGCTTGTTAGCCTTCTTGTGTTTTGTGGACTGTATCCTGGGTATTCTGTACTCTTTTGGCTAATATCCACTTATTAGTGAGTACATACCATGAATATCCTTTTGGGTCTGAGGTACCTCACTCAGGATGATATTTTCTAGTTCCATCCATTTGCCTGCAAAACTCATGATGTCCTCGTTCTTAATAGCTGAATAGTATTTCATTGTGTAAATGAACGACATTTTCTGTACCTATTCTTCTGTTGTGTGCATCTGGGTTGTTTCCAGCTTCTGGCTATCACAAGTAAGGCTTCTATGAACGTAGTGGAGCACCCATATATAGATACACACACACATACACACTACAGACACTCATATATGGACACTACATGCACACACTCCATCACAAGCACACATGTGCGCATACACACAAAATATACACCACACAAATAGGCACCCACATGTTGACACAAATACACAAACCACTACTATTCTGACTTCTACACCTCAGTTAAAGCAAAGGGAAACACAGAAAGTTGTGAATTTGCCCACAGGTAGAGGCCAAGCAGAGACCATTCCTCCTGTCCATGAAAATCTATCTATGACCCAAACTCCAAAGTAGTTGGAAATACCATATTGTTATTGCTGAAAGAGAACTGGTGAAGTGGCTCAGTGGGTGAAGGGGCCTGCTGCTAAGTCTGACAATCCAGGTTCAATACCCAGGTCCTACAAGATGGAAGGAGAGAACCAACTCCACAAGTTGCCTTCTGAATTCTGCTCATGCACCATGGCATGTGCAACACACGCACACACACACACACACTATATATATATATATTTGTTTAAATACCCATTCTTCATCTATATTCAAGTTGGTGCTAAATGTAGATCTCTACAGAAAATTGCTTTCTTCCCAATATTAAATTCTTTTCAAATTATCTTGTTAAAAGAGCAAAACTGTTTGTATATTTCCTTTCTTTTCTTTAATTCTTAAGTTTTACTTATTTTTATGTGTTTGGGTGTTTTGTTTAATGTCTGTGAACCATGTACATGCAGTACCTACAGAGGCCAGAAGAGGGCAGAAGATCTCCTGGACCTGGAATTACAGATGTTTGTGGGCCATCCTGTGGGTGCTAAGTTTCCTGCACGAGCAGCCAGTATTTAACTACTGGGCCATCTCTCCAGACCCGTTTAACTTTTTAATTTAAATAAATTAAACTTAAATTGTTGAGAATTCCATATGAGTGTATATTCCCAGCATTTCCATACCTCCCTAGACCTACTCCAGACCCCCATGTGTACCTTAACTGAAGGAGATACTCATGTCCCTGGAAACAGGATACCTAGTGTAGCCTTTAGATTGGAGGGAGGTAGGAAGAACAGGGTTTATTTGCTCTGTGGTAGTTTTTTTAATTTTCTTTTTCTTCCACTGTTTGCTGTTTAATATTTACTGCCTGAGGCACTGATCTTCAGATTTCTATTTTAGCAGAAAATTTTTTTCCAAGCAAGATCTTAGGCAGGAACTGTAACAAACAAAGCATAATTAATAGTTCCTGGGGCAGTCTCCACGGTTGTTATTTAGAGGGAAGTCCTGGCTGTGCAGATGGGATATCTGGTCTACCTCTCAAGTAGCATTGGCTCCTCTGAACACAACTTGAAATCACTGCCCAACTGCTCAGATCTCCTGTTGGTCTTCTGATGCTGTATTCATTTTGTTTTGGAAAGGGGAAAAATGTTATTTGAGGTTTTTCTTCCAGAAAAAAAAAAAACTAGTTTTTTCCAGTCCTGACAGTTTTCATGTCTGTGAGATGGCAGAGGCAGAATCCCATAGACCACAGCTTCCTTAGCTTCTACCACCCATAACTGCTTTGCACCAAAAAAAAAAAATGTTCATATATCCCTCAATAAGCGTGTATATAAACTAGGTTACAGGGGCAGCAAGATGGGTCAGTGGGTAACAGTGCCTGCCACCAAAACTGTTGGCCTGTGTTCCTCATGAGGTCTCTCATGGTAGAAGGAGAGAATGGACTCCAGAAGGTTGTCCTGCAATGTCCACACACCCTCTATGGTATGTTAAGGTGTGTGCATGCACACACACATACACACATACACACACACACAGAGAGAGAGAGAGAGAGAGAGAGAGAGAGAGAGAGAGAGAGAGAGAGACTCACAGCATTTTAAATCTTGCACAGAATCACTGGTACAGGAGAGAAACAGAATAATTACCAGTAGAAATGAGTGTCTAGTGAACTCAGGAAAGGATTTTAATTGTGTTTCCTTCAGAAAAGTTCATCCTAAAAGATGCAAATGCAAATGCAAATGCAGCGGGGAGGGGTAGTCACCCAGATGATCTACTAGGAGAGTTAGTCACTGACCCGGGAGGCTGGCTCTTGGAGCTCATTATTCTGTCTGCGTTTTAGAAAGTGAAAATGACCTTTAGTAAGATAGCAAGGATAAAAGAGAAAAAACAATCCGTGGGGTTCAAGTCACCAACAGGTGTACCTTACCCAGTGAGTCCTGTGAACACCTACCAAGCTGTGCCCACCGTGGCCACATTATGAAGGGCAGAGAAGACCACAAGAGGAGGCTGGTGTGAAGACGACTCTGATGATGGCCACAGGAAGGGCTCACAGGAAAGAGAACAGGGCTTGGAGACCAGCCAGAAACAGAACACTTCCTGAGCTGTCTTAGAGCAAAAGCCCATCTAGGTTTGCTCTCAGTATCTCCCTCCATTCACTGGCTTCCCTACGGATAATAGATTTCTCTGATAATAAGTCAGTCCAAATGGAGGGAAGATGGCCATACCCGGTTCAGAGGCTCAAAAACGTGTATTTCTCTAAGTTATAATTCATCCATGTGTGTGTGAGAGAGAGTGAGTATGTGGAGTGTGCACTTATACATGCAGGTGCTTGCCTTTTTTTTAGATAGTCTCTTACTAAAGCCCAGAGATCATTCTGTCACAAAACACACGCATATACCCACACACTCATACACACACATATTCATACATATAACACACATATATATAAATACATGTACACATACATACACACACATAAAAACATACACACATACATATACACATGCACATACACATAGACACATGCACAGACATTCATATACACACATACATACACTCACTCATATATACACACACATACACACATGCACACACACATACATACACACACATACACACATGCACACACACATACATACACACATATACACATTTTAGATAGAGTCTCTTACTAAAGCCCAGAGACCATTTTGTCACAAAACATACACATATACCCCCACACATATGCACACTCATACACACACATGTACACACATATACATACATACAACACATATATACACACGCATACATATACACACACATACATACATACACATATACACATGCACATACACACATACACACACATACATACACACATGTACACAGAGGCACACACACATGCTAAGATTACAGACACACACCACCAAGCTTTTTTACATGTGTGCTGGTGATCTGACTAGATTTTCATGCTTGTGTGACAGTCACTTTACTGATCGGCTGTCTTTCCAGTCCTCCTACAATATTTTCTGACGTACTGTCATTCATTTCTGAGGAGAAGCCAAAGGCTGTTGAAAGATAAAATGGCCTTTATGTAGAAAAATATACATATAGCTATATTTTCTGTTTCATATAATAGCTATTTATGCTAAGGTGCATGGTTTTACTTTTTGTCTTTTGTTTATAGTGTGAGTTAGGGGTCAAGATTCATTATTTTCCACATGTGATACATAAACAACCCAGTGTTTACCGAGATGATCATTAGATATAACACACCTAGAATAAGAACCGTCCACAGTTATGACAGCAGAAAACAGGTTTTCAGAACTTATAGATAGCAAATAGCCTTATGTGTAAAATACATGAAGGAAGCGGTGCCCAGGGACCTTGTCCTGCTCATTTACTGCGCCGTTTCTGGCAGAACTCCCAGCATGCAGTGGACAGGCTGTGGATACTTGTGAAGATATATTCTTGCGTCTCACCATCCTGCGTTGACTGCTAATTACAGGCAGAAGAAATCCAGGTAGCTCACAGTAACTCACAATGTAGGTCAGCGTCATTAGCCCCGGCAATGGAGGGTCTGTTGTTAGAACCCAGCAAGGATCAGCATGTCTGTGTTGGATAAACATCACTGAAAAGAACAAAGCTTTGTTCGCATGCATACAGAGAAATATGCACTGCATATTTTACTGAATATGCATGTAACCTCATTGCAAAGTCGACTACGGGAAGACTGAAGTGTCACGGTGGGGCTGAACCACCCTGTCCAATTTATTATGAAGAATTTATATGTTCCATAGCATAGTCTGCCCTTGTTATCAATGCTAACAAGTTCTAATCCTTTGTCCTAGCATCTAGTCCCATGACAGATGTTCTGACAAAAGCAGCTTAGTGGAGGAAAGGGATTTATTTGGCCCATTATTCCAGGTTACAGCCCACTGTTGTGGGGAAGTCAAGGCAGGAGCTTAAAGCACTGTGTCCACGGGCAAGCACACAGAGCAACGCGTGTACCCACGCTGCTACTTGTCTGCGCATGCTCAGCTGTCATACCCATACTGCCGTTTGTCTGCGCATGCTCAGCTGGCTTCCTTCCTTCCTTCTATTGTCCAAGGCCCAGATGACACCCACATTCAGGGTGGGTTCTCCCACATCGATTCATAATCCAGACAATACTCTTCAGCCATGCCCGCATGCCAACCTTAACCTCGATAATTCCTCAGTTAAAACTCTCTTCTCAGGTGGTTCCAGGTCATGGCAAGGTGACGTTTCAAACTAATCATCACACCCGTTACTGTATACACTGTGCGACGTGCCAGGCTCGTTCAGTGCACATTGTCGTATTTATAACAATCAGAGTCTTTACCGGTTCGACTCTGAGCTGGAGATTAGGTTCCTCCAGGAAGCCGTATCCTTTCTGTAAACACAAACTCATGAACATGTTTGCCGGTTAGATTTCTCGCAGACTTTGCCTTGCCTCTTTATCCTCTGAAATAAATAAGGATTAGAGCGATTCCTGATACTTTTATCTTTTAATTTTGCAAAGCCAAGGCTCAAATGAGTGAGTGGCAGCTTTCCAAGTTCAGCGTCAGCACTCTTAAACAGTCAATTCTCCGTGTGGCTGCAGAGGCGGGTAAGACCCTGGGCCTCCTCTGCTCTTGCTTTATGCTGACCTGCAGCTTTTCCAGGTGGGAAGTGAGCCGAGCATCGTTACGCTCTCCAGGCTAAATGCAGACTGCCCATTTTATTGGGGGTTGGGGGAAGCAGTCATTCTGTATGTATTAAATTCAAGTCCCTGGGAAGGAGTCTGGGGAGAAGAAAAGAGCTCTTGGTTCGTTATGCTCAAAAATACACAGTGGAGAGCGATTGAGGAAGACATAGGTCTTAGGTTTTCTAGTGCTGTGAAGAGACACTGTGGCCACACAGTGTAACTTTAATAAAGGAAAAACGTTTCATTGGGGCTGGCAGACATGGTGCTGGAGAGGCAGCGGAGAGTTCTACATCCAGATCAGTAGGCAGCAGGAAGAGAGAGTGACACTGGGCCGGGCTTGAGCATCTGAAACCTCAAAGCCCACCCCCACTGTGGGACCCTGAAAGGATAGCTTGGTTCCTGGTAGAGCACAGGTCTCAGCGACATACTTCCTTCAACAAGGCCACACCTACTCCGACAAGGCCACACCTACTCCGACAAGGC
>NW_021604586.1:3183299-3192541 GCF_004785775.1 Grammomys surdaster
ACAAGGCCACACCTACTCCGACAAGGCCACACCTACTCCGACAAGGCCACACCTCCTAATGGTGCCACTCCTTATGGGAGTATGGGGCCATTTTCATTTAAACCACCATAACACCTGACATTGGCTTCTGCCCCCCACATGCATGTGCACATGTATCCACACACACAATTAATTATTAACTAATTAATTAATTAAAATTAAAATAACCCAAACCCTCCATCTTTCTGATAAGGCTCTCCATGGCCAGTTCAACCTCATTTTGATGACCATTACAAAACTCACCCACTTTCCAAAGAAAGGGGGTTAAGACAGTTCAATTCACCACAAAATGAGCTTACAGACTTCCGTGCATCACCCCAAGCCGCCGAGCCACCGGCCCACACTGGTTATGCAAAACTGTGTTTTACATCTGGTATTTGATTTGCTGCACAGTTAAACAGAAAAATAACTTTATCTATTTTTTTCCCAATTAAAAGAAGTGATGTTACAATCCATAACTCCTCCAGCTCTGCTTTGGTAAATTAATGCCTATCTATTGTTTTTAAATCACAAAGTGAACATGGCTATAGAAATGTAAAATGGTACTATTTCATTTTAATCTATTTAATTTTCCCATTCTTGAATTACATAATGGGGTTGAAACATTGAATAGAATTAATAGGATGAGTATTTAATTAAGCAGTAATGAGTTTCTAAATGGGTGCTTGAGGAAACTGGCTTCACGGTTATGCAAGAATCAGATAATAGTCTTAACAAAGAGTATAATAACTGTGTTGAAATTTTTTTTTATATATATTTAAAGATTTTTATTTTTTCAGAATTCTCTCAGGAGTATTTGAACATAACCCAGTTTCTTGATTTGCTTCCGGGCAAATCTAAGTGCCTTTCCCTAGCTCCCAAAACCCCACACGCTATTGAACTCTACCCACAATGCTCTGCGGCCCATTGTGAAGCAATTCTCAATGGATCCCCTGTGTTCCACCCACACTCTCCTTCATTCCTCTGGCCTCCTCAGCTTCTCTGGTGGCTTGGCCTTGCCTCTGGTCTTCCGGGTGCCAGGAGCGAATGCTTTCATTCCCTTTACCTAATTCAGGTTTCTCTTCTTTCACTTTCAGGGAATTCTTCCCTGATGCGCTTCCTCAAACTGGTATGGGTACCCGCCCCAACAACACAATGCTACAGGCTTTCCTAGAACTATGTGGCTTCTCTCGGAGCAGTGATCATCTTTTTGTAGTTATACATTTCTTTTCTATCTGCCTCTCTTTGTATCTATAAATCCACTATTACATATACTATATCGACTTTGCTTGTTAGTCTCTGGATGGATGGATGGGTGGATGGATGGATGGATAAAGGTAGAGGGTGAATTGCTGAATGAAGGATAAATAAAAGATGGACAGATGGGTAGTTGGAGAAACAGACAGTTGAATTACTGAATAGATAGATAGTAAATGGATGGAGGTTGAGTAGTTGGATAAAAGATGGATGGAAGATGAATTGAAGAACAGATGGATGGATGGATGGATGGATGGATGGATGGATGGATGGATGGATGGATACATGGATGGATGGATGGATGGATGGATGGATGGATGGATGGATACATGGATGGATGGATGGATACATAGATGGATGGATGCATGGATGAATGGGAGCATGAATGGATGGATGGATGGATGGATGGATGGATGGATGGATGATGGATGGATGGATACATGGATGGATACATGGATGGATGGATGGATGGATGGATGGATAGATAGATAGATGCATGGATGTATAGGTGCATGGGCAGATGATGGGCAAATGTAGCTATCTCTAAGAACATGTAAAGCCAAGAGTGTTAGCACACATCTTTAACTCCAGCACTTGGGTGGCAAGTGGGTTTCTCTGAGTTCAGGTCAGCCTGGTCTACAAAGAGAGTTCCAGGACATCCAGGGCTACACAGAGAAACCCTGTCTCAAAACAAAACACACACACAAAAAGAAGACAAAAACAGAGCATGTAAGGTCCACAGTACATGCTCATGGGAATTTCTAGGATACATCTCTCTCCTCATTTCGTATGGATTACACACATTAACATGATGCCCTATGGCAGCCCCTTCAGTAGATGCAACAGGCATGGAAACCCCTCCATTGTGAGAGGCGTTGCAGTCTTGACTCCAGCCAACTAAACACCCGTGACTTATGTATCAACCTTATCAATTAATGAACTCATCTTCAAACCTGACCATGTGCTACTCGCTGTGTTTTGTTCTGAGCAGCAGGTCTTGTCCCTCCACCAGCCACCACTGGAGTTTAATGCTAGGCCCTGAGATTGGGAAGGGAGCTTGGAGAATCAAGGAAAATTGTCATTCATTTCCTCGTACCAAGGAATGTAATTTTTAAAGGCCATAAAAATCACGGAGAGCCCAACGACATCTCTCTCTCATTTATTCTTCTCTCATACAATATATCCCAACCACAGCCCCTCCCTCCACTCATCTCAGTTCTACCCCCCACCTCCCTTTGCCCCCAGATTCACTGCTCCTCCGTTTTCCTTAAGAGAAGAGCAGGCCTCCCAGTGATATCAACCATCACAGCATAACAAGATGTGGTACGTCTTAGGTATTAACCCTCATACCAAGGCTGGATGAAGCAACCCAAAATGGGGGAAAGGGTCCCAAGAGCAGGCAAAAGCGTCAGAGACAGCCTTACTCCTACTGTTATGGGTCCCACAAAAATCCCAAGCTAAAGAACCACAGGATGTATTCAGAGGACCTAGCACAGACTGGTGTAGATTGTGGCTGCCACTTCTGTGTCTGTGAGCTCCTGTGAGGCCTGCTTAGTTGATTCTGTGGGCCATGTTCTTCTGGTGTCCTACTTCTGTGACTCCTTCGATCTCCCTCCCCCTTTTCTACTCTTCTTCTATTTCCTCCCCCAAGCTCTGCCTCATGTTTGACTGTGGGTCTCTGCATCTGCTACCATCCATTGCTGGATGAACACTCTCTGATGATGATTGGGCTAGACACCAGTCTATGAGTAGAGCAGACTATCTTTAGAAATCGTTTCACTGACTTTTTTAAAAATCAGTCGTGTTTGGTTCTAATCTTGGTCTCTGTGCCATCCAGCTTCCAGTTCCTGGCCATCCAGGCAATGTCAGACATGGGCTCCCTCTTGTGGCTTGGGCCTCAAGTTAGACCAGTCCTTGGTTGGCCACACCCATAAGCTCTGAGCCACACTTGCCCCAGCACATCCTGCAGGCAGAAAACTTGGGGAGGTTTGTTGTTGAGTTGGTGTCCCAGTCCCACCACTAGAGCCTTGCCCAGTTACAGGAAGATGGCAGGTTTGGGCTCCTGTGTCCCTCATTACTAGGAGTCACCCTCCAGGTGGCCCTGGAGTCACCTTCATAGGTTCCAGGAAGTTTCTACTGCACTAGATTTCCACATTGCTCTCTAAATGGCCCCCTATTCCAGTTACCTCTTTCAATACTCTCTTTGCCCATCCCTTCCTCCCCTACCTGATCCCTCTTGTTCCCGTGTGTGTGTGTGTGTGTGTGTGTGTGTGTGTGTGTGTGTGTGTGTACAACAGAGTCTACCAACAGAGTCTATTCTATTTCCCCTCCCCAGGGAAATCCATGCAGCCACCCCTGAAGCCCTCCTTGTTACTTAGCTTCTTTGGGGTCTGTGTATGGTTGTGTGATCATCCTTAACAGCTAATATCCACTCATAAGTGAACACATGCTATGTTTGTCTTTCTAGGTCTGGGTTGCCTCGCTCAGATTTGCCTGCAAATTCAGACCAGAACTGATAGCATGATTATATGTCATTCTGATATATATAATATGTACAAAACGAGCTTTTAGATTGCATGTGGTCCAGGTAGTCCAACATGGCAGTCTCCCTGCAAAAAAGTGAAGAATCTTGTTGTTCAGTCCTTGAAACTGGATATCACGGTAGTCCCCGTCTGTCACTCAAATTGTGGGGGAGTCCCAGAGAACTGATCTTCAGGCTACATTAGAACCCCAGAGAGACTGCTTTAATAGCTGAGGTCTGCTTCAGCAACAGGATAGAGGAACTTGCCAGCAAGAGTGAGGACAAACAGGCAAAAAGCAGCTTCCTCCTTCCATGTCCTTCTATGTCCGACACCACCAGAAGGTGTGGTCCAGATGTAGGCTATGTCCTCCTGCTTCAAGTATTATGATTAAGAAAGTCCCTCGTGGGTATGAGTTTTAATTGATCCCCAGATATGGTCGAGTTGGGATCAAAGTTGGCCATCATGTAGGGTCCACAAAAGCCACCAAGGAATGAGAGATATCAGTCCAAGTCTGCCTTCCAGAATATTCAGTTAAGTGGAACATCAGATGTCAGCCAATGACTTCGCCCCTCAGTCCCTCTCCTGAGTGGTTTAATTCTTCTCCATTCTCTTTCAGCCATCACTTCTGCTCCCACTTCCTGTACTTAAGACCATTCGTTTATTTGACAAGTGGCTCCTGTATCCCTTCCGTGCCCTGAGCACCATGTGAGGAGATGGTGCCAAAGCCTCCGGCCACCTCAAGCCATTATTTGTATAGTGATGTCATCTTGACCATGAGATACTCGACTGCTCTGCCTGGCATCCTCTCGGTTATGTGTTAGACATAACATCCTCTCCGTCCAACTGGAGAGCTCCAGCCATAGCACATCCAAGTTTCCTAAAGAGCCCGTATTGTAAGAACAGCAAGGGCCATGGCTATGAGAGGGACAGGGCTCCAGTGTCCTGCTATAGATATGCCAGAAGAATAACCTGAGTGATGAACCTTAGGTGGGCTCAGCAGCAGACTGACTGAAACCAGAGCTTACTAAAGCTCAAGACAAGAGAGTCTAGTCCTTGATTGACTTTAGGACCTGGGACACAGTCCTTCTGTTACTTTCTTCTCTTCTTCATCTTCATCTATAATCTGAATTGTTTAGAGAGGACATATGTCACCAAGGCCCATCCCGAAGACACAGCAGACAAAAGTTGTTGATGACATCACTCGTCCCCACTGAGCCCAGATGCACTGAAAGGATCCCTCAACACCATGTCCAGCTGCCTCCCCCATCCACAAGAGCCGATAGCGACATTGACACCTAGACTTGAACCCTTCACATCTCTCACCTCAGTCTGTGCATTAGAACTATCTGGGCGTCCTCTTGAGTCTTTGGTCTAACCTTAACCAACTGAATGGGCATAGGACCCAGGAATTACCATCAAACCTCAGAGGGAACTCTAGTGTGCGGGTAGGACTCAGGGCCACAAGCATGGTTTCTGACTCAGGAATCCTGTAGGTTTTGGTTTCTGGCTTTTTTGTTTGTCTGTTTGTGTTTTTGTTTTTTCTTTAGTTTTAGGTTTTGTTTGTTTGTATGCTTTGGGGAATGGAAGGACAAAAGATGGTGGCAGCTTTTTCTTAAACAGGAATCAGAGGAATGGGGTCAAAGTTACTACTGGGGCCATTTCTATATGACAGCATCCCTTATGGTCCTCCTCCTACAGCCAAGTTCTACACTGGTATGCATCCTCAGAATCTTATGAGCTGCCCAGGTTTGCGCAGATGGCGTAGACAAATTAGTTTTCATCCCTGCCCCATCCCCCTGCAGCCAAGCCTCAATATGGAGGCTCATGATTAATGATTTAAAAGTCACTGAATCCGTGGCTGTTTGCAAAACCTCATTTCTCAAATTACTCCTCTTTGAACACAAGGCCTTTTTGACATCATCACACCGTGTCTGGATTCTCACTGCTACTAATTGAAATTCCTGGATATTTCCTCATCTTGTCAGCTCCTTGGTCGTGCCTGTTTATGAAATATTTGCAGAGAGATTACTGTCCACCTGAGTGTGTCAGAGGTAAACACCAAAACAATACCTCACATCTCCCGCTCAAAGGAAATGTGCTCCTGATAGCCCATGAGATTCTCTGTCGGTAGGGAAAGCTCATTTGTCATGGATTGATTGAGTCCCACCACACCCACATGCAATAAGTATCTGAGATGTGGTACAATTAAAACCAAGGCTCCCAGCTGCAAACATCTGTGTTTCTTAGCAAATAGTCTTTTAGTCTTGTGGGCTATGGGAGAGAAACTAGGCAGAATGGGATTGATTCTCCTCCTTAGAGAGTAGGGTGGGGTGGGGTGGGGCAGGATGGGAGCCAAGCATTGTGGATCCAACTCCAGGCCCTCGACTTAAGTCCCGCCATCCGGCGATCTGGTCATCTTGAGTTCGAGGTAGGCAAAGCAGCAAGAACAACACACACAAGGGCTGGAGAGATAGCTCACTCAGTACTGTGTGTAAGGTACTGTGTGTGGCCCAAGCATGAGACCCTAAATTAGACCCTTATAAACCCTCATTTTAAAAGCCAGCCATGTATTTATAATCCCAGCAACGGAGAAGCTGAGACAGGAGGATCCCTTGGGCTCCCTGATCTGCCAGTCTAGCCTAAACACTGCCTCAAAGGCAGCGAGGATGGCAATGAAGGTTCTCTTACCTCCACACACATGGTCACACCCATCCAGACATACACCCACAGGCACTCATACACACTTAATAGGCAATTGTGCACACCATGTATGCAATGGCTCACACTCCATGGGAGCTGGTGACTTATCCAACAGTAATTCAGAAAACAGTGCTCCCTGGCTCCTAGCTGACCCCTCCATGAGAGACCGGAGACCCAAGTTTCTTCATCCAGTGACTCTGCCCTCCCCTGGGGTTTGTTTACTAGCTGTGTGCTTTCAACTAGGCCGAGGGCGAAAGAACTGGGAAAAAAGGGCACAGTTTTTTCAGCCTCTTCTCTAACCTGCCAACATCCTTCTGCCCTGTTCTGCATGAGCTAAGTTTGTCCCACAGCCTCAGGGAAAGCTGATTTGTGGAATACAGCTTCTTTCTGGCTATAATCACTGTGTTATTTGTTATTAAATGAGATGATACACATAGCATTCTTTATGTAGTGCACACAGGTAGGGCTCTGTCATCAGCGTCTGCTAGATACATTTCAGGACACTGACTATCGCCACCTGCTTTGTCTGCAGTTTCAAGCCACCGTGGAGGAGGGAGCCGTGGGAGTCATTGTCAACCTAACAGTGGAAGACAAAGACGACCCCGCGACAGGAGCCTGGAGGGCCGCGTACACCATTATCAATGGAAATCCTGGGCAGAGCTTTGAGATCCACACCAACCCACAGACCAACGAGGGCATGCTCTCTGTGGTCAAGGTAAGGGTGCCCCTCAGGGGCATCTCTGTCCTCCCACGAACACTTGGGGCCCATGAAAAAGTTGAGAAAGTAATGGATAGATTCTGCCATTTCCCCTGGAAGCCTAGAGAGGAACATTGGGGGCTTAGAGACTTCCCAGCCTCGAGCATTCTTTGCTGATGGATGGCCTGTTTGTTTCTAAGGAAGGGCAGGACAATAAGAGAGGGCAGAACAGGAACCTTGATCTCAAGTTCCTTGACCGAGTACCCATCCACATTTTCTGTGCCTCAGTTTACTTATGTATGAGAAGCCACTGTTGATATAGCGTATAATTCAGGATGGTTGTCACGGTCCTTTCTGCTTACTGTGGTGAGGGGTTATGTTCTGGATAGCTTCCTTAGTTTCTTTCTGAGGCTGTTACTGAAAAATAAATAAATAAATAAAATGCTGACAAGTGCCACTTAAAAGAAAAAGGATTAGCCGGGCAGTGGTGGCGCATGCCTTTAATCCCAGCACTTGGGAGGCAGAGGCAGGAGGATTTCTGAGTTCGAGGCCAGCCTGGTCTACAGAGTGAGTTCCAGGACAGCTAGGGCTACACAGAGAAACCCTGTCTCAAAAAAACCAAAAGAGAGAGAGAGAGAGAGAGAGAGAAAGAGAGAGAGAGAGAGAGAGAGAGAGAGAGGATTCACCTTTGTCTTTCAGTCCATCATTGGCAAGGAGGCAGAGGTGGACATCATAGCAGCAGGGGCTTGAGACAGCTGATGATACCACATCTGTAGTAAGGAACCAGGGAACAAGGAATAAATGTACACATGATGTCCTGTCCCCTTTCTCTAACTGGGACTGTCTGGATGCCCCTCCTGCCTAGGGAATAGCCTCACCCACAATGAAGAAGTCCTTTCCAGGTCAAATAACATAATCAAGAATATCCCCCCCACAGGTGTACCTAGAATCCCCACCTCGAGAACGATTATAGGTTCTGTCAGGTTGACAGTTCACACTGACCGTCACAGTGGCTAATTAGCAATGTACTTGAGGCTCTGCAGGCTCGAAGTCCATGATCTCAGCGCCCAGAAAATTCAAGTTCAAGTGGGTGTCTGTGTCTGCATAGACGACACCTCCTTACTCTGTCCCCATGCCTTGGAAAGGGAGAGCCAGCTCTCCTATTCACAGAGGCAATATCCCCTGACCAGCTTACATCCTAATGACCCCCACTTGCTAACACTCTCACCATGAAGCCTGTGACTTCAGGGTATGAGTGGCAGGGGGGCGGGGGAGCATGTCCAGCCCATAGCACTATGAGGACTTCATGAACAAATATGTAAGACGTTTGACAGGATCAGCTACTTCCAGTCTGTATCAGTTTGGTACAGCAAGTGAGCATACATTTTGTGTGTGACCTTTGTCTGTGACCTGTTGTGCCCACCGGCTCTGGTACGGATATGATACACTTGCTCAGAGGGCTCTGTACTAGGACACTATCGACAAAGATGAGTGCTGCTTGATTATTATAAGTCCATCAAGGGCCTCGGTGAGCAAAACTGAAGGTGCGGTCAGGACTGGCAAATCCTGGTGCTTGAAGGGAGACTCCATCTCTAATACTCCAGCTTCTAGAGGCCATCGTGGCCTGAGCCTCGTGGTCCTTCCAATATCTTGAGACACAGCCCCTCAGTTACCGCTCCTTGATGTCTGTCATCCTGTCTACCACACCTTCTTCTTGATAGCTCTTCTACGAAGCCATGTAACCCCATCAGGTCCACTGAGTGGTCCAAGATAATCTCTCATCTCAGGGTCTCCCGTCTAACCATGTCTACAAAGTCATTTTGCCTTAGACTCTTAGAACTGAGATCTGTGGGAGCGTTATCCTGCCTACCCCAGAGTCTGTGCTGGTCTACCTTCTGCTACTGTGATGAAAACACTGGCCCAAAGTAGCTTGGGGAAAGAAAGATAGATGACCCTTCCCTTCCAGGTCACAGTCTATCACTGGCAGAAATCAGAGCAGGATCTCTCTCTCTCTCTCTCTCTCTCTCTCTCTCTCTCTCTCTCTCTCT
>NW_021604586.1:3192551-3229789 GCF_004785775.1 Grammomys surdaster
CTCTCTCTCTCTCTCTCTCTCTCTCTCTCTCTCTCTCTCTCTCTCTCCGTGTGTGTGTGTCTGTCTGTCTGTCTCTGTCTCTGGTCTCTGTCTCTGTCTATCTGTCTCTCTCTGTCTCCTATCCTTCTTACACACCTGCCTAGAGAGAGTACTGGGCACAGTGGGCAGGGCCCTCCTGCTTCAGTTAACATTTAAGGCAGTGCCCCACAGATATGGCCATCATCTGAATCAGACAGTTATTCAACAGAGGTTCCTTCTTCCCTGGAGACTGTGTTGTGTAAAATGGACAATAAAAATGAACCAGTACAGAATCCCATCAGCAACTGCATCATATCAGTACCACAGCCATTGAGCATGGCAGATCACAGACACACCTGATTTCTAGAAGACACAGAGCCTGGATTCCTGCCCTTTCCCACCTCTGGGTCACCCCAGTTCTTCCTCTGTAATAATTCAGTGACAGAGCTGTCAGGAGAGCCTGTCACTGGCCATCCAAGGCTGCTGCTTTCAAAAGGTTAACAGCATGAAATAGCATGAGCCATCCTCTGAGTCTATAGAGGATGCTAGTAACTTACCAGCCTGCTGCTTCATGGGAAAACTTGAGTAAATAGATACTTATCTCTATCATGTATCCTGGAGTGGGACTTGGTGGTCCCCAACATGTGTTTTCCCAGACTGGAAGAAAATAAACACCATGACCAGAAGTCACCTAGATGAGGAAATTGTTTGTTTCATCTTACAGGATACATTTTTTTTAATTATTTTTTAAACTTTTTATTTATTCTTTGTGAATTTCGTATCATGCACCCCCAACCCCACTCATCTCCCCACACCCTCATATCTGCGCTCCTCCTCTGCAACCTTCCCTACCCCAGAAGACTTTTTTTTACAAAAGGAAACTGTAGTGCATCAGTGTGTCCCACACTATACCCTTTTGTCCACACAGTTTTACTTGCAAATGTTCATTGCAAAGAATCATTGTTCTGGTTCAAGGCCTCTGGCTTGTGCTACACTATCAATACTGGATCCTGACCAGGACTCCACTCTGATATCTGCCAGGAGCCTGCGCTGGCCTTTAGGGTTGAATGGTACTGAGTGGGATACAGCATCAGACAAAGATCAAAGACTGATGATTCCCTGGCCTTATGAGCTTACTACTTGTCCTTTTAATAGGTACTGGTTTCTTTCTCTGTAACTCTCTCTTACCATTTCATGCTAATAAGCACTGGTTTCTTTTCTCTCTTGCTCAAGGACCTCTCAGTGGCCAGGTAAGAGGCTTGGAACTCATTAACTCTTCACGAACTAGAGAGAAAAGAAAGGAAGATGATTAACATCTTTTACACATGCAATATCCACAGATTCATACACACTCATACACACACATACACCCTTGTCGGGCCTAGCCACCTGTCTCCTCAACCCCACAACTGTTCATGCATACTCATATACATACACATATACATACACATGTATGTATAAACAGGCATATACATTTGGTGGGTGGGGCAGAGCCCCAAATGCTACACTTTGTTCCTTCTCTCTGGCCTTATAACTTCTTAGACAAAAGTTCTTTTAAAAATTACCTTATAGGTAAAATGTTACACAAAAGGGGAATGACAGAAGGATGTTGATGTTTAGTTCAAAGCAGTGTTTCATTTTATAAGTTCATTATAAGTTCAAAGCAACAGTTTCCCACGGCCTTGCTTTATCATACTGCACACCTGTGGCCTCATTCTTGGACCTGACCTAGAATGAGTGCTTTTCCTTGATCACAGATTTGTTCCAAGCCTATTTCTCTGCTTAGTGTAATTGTGAAAGCTCATTGTATTTCTTATTATGCAGCCTTTACTTACTATTCTGTGAGGAAGGGGCACATTCTATTCTTGATTCTAAGTTTATTACATCTTTCTGGCAAAACAACTAAAACCATCTCTTAAAACTTTCTTCCTAAAACCATTTGAATCAAATCAGGAATTCTATGAAATCATTATCAGGAATTATGAAATCATCAATTTGTCTATATGGCATTACTACATGATGGTACATCTTCATTGATCCAAAGAAAATCTGCTCAACAGGGTGGGCTGATGCCCAGGAATCATTAGACTATGTAATAATGACAGGAAAAAGCATATCAGCTGCAAGAAACAATCTGAGATGAAGTCTCTTGGGACCTTGCCTCTCAGAAGCTCACCCATGCTAGGCCATACAAAAAAAACCCTGGGCCACCTCCAGGAAAGTCACCTGCTAGCCTTAGCCTCTCCTAGAAGGCTCCTGACAGATATCCTTGCAGGATCCTCATCTGTCTCTTGATTTCTCTCCCCTGAGAATGCACTACAGGAAATCACAGGGCCCTAACCCCTGCCTCTGGCTCTGTAATCCCAATCTGAGCCCTCTCCTACATACAAAAGCACATGGACACACATCTCCCTCTATTTCATACACACCCTCAACATAGTCTGGCCCAGCAAGCCAGAGATTTCTGTTTCTTAAAATGTCCCAGTTGGAATAAGTAACTATTCCCCAACTGTCTTGGCTCCCTGGCGCTTGTCTGAAATTTCTTTCACAGGATGGAGGGTACCACTTGGCATGGGCAAAAATCTGTTATTAGAATCAAAGGAGAGAGGATTTGGCAGTGAGTTGTTCTCAGGTTAGCGGGATAGGAACAAAATAAAATAAGGCAATCATACATTGGGAGGAAGTCGAGGCAGGCAGCAGCTTTAGGAGTGAAGCTAGGTTTACCTGCCTCACCTGTCTACCAGAGTAATGGAAGTGGGGTGACTCCACACTCTGGTGGATCCCAGGCCCTCTGGTCTCTCCTTCACTGAACCCCCAGGGATGCTGAAGTCATGAGTTACAGTTTACAATCTGGAAACCTTACAGCATCAGCATTGCCAGTGACTAAGGCTCAAGTTAGGGAAGTAGGGGGCGGGGGTGGGGGTGGTTCATTTATTTTTTTCCATTCAAAACACAACGGTGTTGCACCAAGTTCGTGTTTGCTTGTGCCCTGCTCCTTTCCTGCTTGTTTGAGAAAAGTTTTTAGCCCAGGCTGGCCTAGTACTTACTAGGTAGCCAATGACCTTTGCTATAGTTCATTTCTGTTGCTGTGCTTTAAAAAAAAATTAATTTGCCCTGAAAAGAAGCAAATTAGCAGAGGAAGGGGCTTTTGGTTTGGTTTGGTTTGGTTTTAAGCTTATAAGTCTATGGTTGAGAGGAAGTCAAGGCAGGGACTTGACATCCACAGTCAAGAGCAGAGAGATAAATGTCTGGACCCGTGCTTGCTTGCTGGCTGGCCTTCTGGCTTCACTCTTACAACACTCCAGGGCCCAGCCCCGAAACCTCCCACGTTCAGTCTGGGTCTTCCCACCTCAATTAAGTATGAAGACAATGCCCTACAGATGGGCCCACAGGCCAACCTGATCTAGATAATTCTCAATTAAGACTGTCTTCCCAGGTGATTCTAGATCTGCCTGCTTTTCTGAAGCACTGAGATCTCATGCCACACCACACCTGGTCTTGTGATGTATTGGGGATGGAGCCCAGGGCTTTGTGCACGCTAACCAAGCTTCTCCCACCGGAGCCACATTCCCAGACTTCATATTCTTTTTCTTAAAGACCCCTGAAATGGCACAAGACTTAAACCATGAAGCCCAGATCTGTCCCCAGGTGTTCACAGCTGCCCATGAAATGCCAAAGGCACCAAGTGCAGAGTACACATGAACTCCAGGGTGTGTGCCTTTCTAACACCCTTCTGTCTGCTCCCCCAGCCCCTGGACTATGAGATCTCTGCCTTTCACACCCTGCTGATCAAAGTGGAGAATGAGGACCCATTGGTACCTGACGTCTCCTATGGCCCCAGCTCCACGGCAACTGTCCACATCACAGTCCTGGATGTCAACGAGGGACCAGTCTTCTACCCGGACCCCATGATGGTGACTAAACAGGAGAATATCTCTGTGGGCAGTGTGCTGCTGACAGTGAACGCCACAGACCCAGACTCCCTGCAACATCAAACTATCAGGTGGGTGAGCTACTCGGGACCCACAGATAGAAGCATATAAGAAACCACCTTCCTCTTTGGTTGCCAAAGCAAGTTGCTGGTCACTGGTTGTAGTTGCTGGTTTCAGTTGCTGTTCACTTATGGCAAAATGCTGTTAAGTTAACCCTAGTGCCCATCTGGATGTGTGGGAGGAAAAAGCAGTTTGTACTTGATGGAGCCAAATGGCTCTCAGTAAGAGGACAATATCCTTATCCATGCTTCCAACTCAGGAAGGGACCGGCTTCAAGGCTACACTCTCAAATGCCCTAGCCTAATCCAGAGGGTCAGAAAGAAGAGACAGGCTGTGTGGGCTTCTGCATCCCCTGGTGCTCCAACCTTATGAAAAAGGCACTGGTTGGTTCCGTTTGTAGATAGAGGTATTGTGAATTCAGGGATGGGAAGGCAGTTCAATGAGCAAAAATATCTGAGTTTGTGTTCCTGGAACCCATTTGGATGGTGTGATGCAGCACACTTGTAATCCCAGCACTGGGGAAGCAGAGACAGGAAGATCCCTAGAGCTTGCCAGCTGGCCAGTCTGGCTTTATTAGTGAGTGAGCCTCAGGTTTGATGAGAGGCCCTGCCTCAAAGCATAAGGTAGAGGCCAGGTATCCTAGTTTGCTTTCTACCACCATAACCAAACAATAATAAACACCATGGCCAAAAGCAGCTTGGGGAGGAATAGCTTACATGTTCAAGTCACGTTGAATCATTGAGAGAAGTCGTGTAAGGACCCCAAGCAGTAGCAGAGGTGGGAACTTTGGAGGAGTTCACCAGGACCACCTGCCCAGGGGTGGCGCTGCCTACAGTGGGTGGGCTTTCCACCATCAATCATTAACCAAGGAACTCCCTCCACTGACACGTCTACAAGGCCAATCTGATGGAGGCACTGACCTGCCTACAGGCCAATCTGATGGAGGCACTGACACGCCTACAGGCCAATCTGACGGAGGCAGTCTTTCAACAGAGGTTCTCTCTTCCCAGGTGGCTCAAGTTTCTATCAAGTTGACAGAAAATAATCTGTGCACTAGGCATAGTGGTTCATATCTTTAATCCAAGCACTGGTGTGTGTGTGGGGGGGGGGAGAGGCATCATCTCCTCTGTGAATTCAAGGCCAGCATGGTCTGCATAACAAGGTCCAGACCAGTCAAGGCTATGGTGTGAGACCCTATCTCTAATAATTATTAACACTAGAGACTGATAGAGGCTGGCCTCCACATGCATCTACTCGTGCATAGACCTACACTCAAGATAGGTGTGAGTGCTTGCTCAAGTCTTCCCAGGTGTGACAGCAGAGGAGACAGGCTGACACAGTGCCCTGTCTGTCCCCTTGGCTTCTGAATGGACATTAGTTCTGGGCCTCAAAGACCAAGAGCAGAATTTGCCTGATCCTTAGACATGAACCTCTGGGCTGGACTTCTAATAATCAATAGCGGAAGTGGGGCGCTTGACAATTTCTGCCTTCATTTCTTCACGGTTTTTTTGTTTTAACTTATTTTTATTTATATTTAGTTATATTTGGTTGAATTATACTTAAAATATAATTGTACCATTGACCCCCTTTCCCTTCTCTACCTCACAGGCAGCACCAGCCACTCTCTCCCAAATTCCTGGCCCCTTTTTCCTTTGTTATTGTCAAACTTATATATGCATAAGTACATGAATACAGCCTACTCGGTTCATTTGTATAGCTTGTATGTATATGACTTCAGGGCTAACCACTTGGTATTGGATGACCACTTAGGGGCCCATCCCTGGGGAATGCTATTTCTCCCTCTTCCACCATTCCTCAGTGACCTGTGGTCCTTTGTCTGGGGGTTGGGGGGAGTGGAACCTCTTGAGATTCTTCCCTTCCATGTCAACATGTCTATTGGTGTTGTCACTGCTCAGGTCTTGTTAGGCAGCCATGTTGTCGAGGTGTCCGGGGTACCTCTTCCCTCTCAATCTAGGAGGCACTCTCAGAACAGACTTCCCATTCCTGTGGCTCATAGCGTCTTTCTGCCCTCTCTTTCATGATCTTCCTTGAGTCTTGAGTCCAGGGTTTGTGTTTTGAATATATCCACTAGGCCTGGGTACCCCACAATAGGTTTTTCTCTGTATTTTGACCATGTGAGGTTTTCTATGAAGGTCTCCGCCTGCTACAGAGAAGCCTCTTTGATGAGAAGTATCTGTGAGCATAAGCATAAATTTTAGAAAGCAGTTGGGAATCGTGCTGGTCTGGTAAAGTTGCAGCCTTAGGTTCTCCTCTAAGATCCACAATCTCACTCCCCCCAAGGAGCTGGCTATGTTTCGAGTACCTCATATGACTTCTCTCCTGTTGAATGGGCCTTAAATCCAATCAGATAGCTGTTCGTTACAGCCAAGATAGAAGTGCACTACTGCACCCTTAAGGACAGCTCACCATGCTGGTCATTGCCATGGTTCATAGGCATCCCAGCTGGATGGGGCTACTTGCTTCCCCCACCTTTGTCAACTTTACATAGAACCTCCTGGTTCTATAAATGCCAGTATTCTTCTGGGAGAAGGCTTTAGGTCAGATGCAGCTCAAATCTTCCCAGTCCTGCTTCCTTTTTATGCTCTGCTCCAGGATTCAGTAGAAGGTCTCTTCCTAATAAGATTTCATTAAATGGCCCACATCACCTGCCAGCAGCTGCAGGATGCCCTTGATGGAACACTGTCACACAGTGAACGAATCACACTGCACAGGCCCAAGTGAGCAACTTATCTCTGAAGAGAAAGTCTGAAATGAACTGGCAAGGAGGAAGGATAGATTGTTTTACACACACACACACACACACACACACACACACACCACAGTGTCTTTTCGCTTCCAGATTTTCTAATTTGCCAGATGAACCAGAGGGTTTTGTAAGATAGGAACAACTCCTCTGTCAGTGGGAACCGGAGATCACCTCTCTTCCCCTGGGCTCTCTTCCCCTGGCCCCTGCTGGAGATCTAGCAAAGGAAAAGACAATTTAACCGTCAAAGCGAGCATTCCTTAAAGACTTTGATGGGAAACCTGTAGCTTAGCTACAAGGCGGTGTAGGCCTCTTTAGTGTGGCTTACCATCATTTTGTGTTTCTACAATAGGAGGCGGAGGGAGGCAGGGGATTCCTTTGGGGGATAAAATGAGCTGCAGCTGGACCTAGCATTGCTAAGCCTGGGCTCTGCCTTGCTGTCTCAGCTCTGGTGCTGCTGGGGATCAAAGGGTTAATGGAATGGAGAGTGACTGGTGGGGGTTCCCAAAACAAAAGCCACAGCGACAGTGGGAGAGAAGGGTCCCTTTGGATTCTCTAATTGAATGCAGTTCTGGGTGAACTTAAGCCAAGGGTTTATTCGCTGTGGGTCTATCCCTGTTTATAGGATGAGGGAGCAGAAGGAGAAGCAGCTAGAAGCTGCACAGGCTCCAGGGCATCCCTGAGGTTCCAGGTGTCATGAGCAGGTGGCCTGGCATGTCAGAGCTTCACAGGGAAAACACAGCATCTCCACCCACTGTCCCTCCCTGTCTCCCTCCCCCATCACTGGAGTCAGTTCACACTCCTATCAAGTCACTGGGTTTGAGCAGAGGATGAGCCTCTGGCAGAGGGCACCTAGCTGGAGGGACAGCGGAGATGTCATGGTGGGCCAGGAAGGAGGGCAGGAGAGCACACTCCTTAAGCACTGAGAGAGACCAAAGGAAACACTCCTCCTTGCACAGGGAGTGAAAGACAGGATGAGATGCAGAGAGAAAGTTGATTGGTGATGGCCAAGCCACTGAAGGGCACTAAGGCAAACTTCAGATCCTGGAAACCATGATCCAAGCTATATAGAACTAGAGGCCATGGGTTTCCTACTGTGCCCCACTGCAATGGAGCACCCACTCAGTGGGTTTGGGGCAGCTAAATATCTCTATCCCGTGGACTGGAAAGGCAGGTCTGACCACTATCTGTGACCACAGGCCACCAGTGACCTGGACCCAGCTTAGACTCACCTGTGCCGAACAATGCATGGATTAGCCCGGCTGATTGAAATGTGGGGACCTTGCAACCAGTGGGATGGCATTGGGGTACCTAAGCCAGACTCCTTTTCACATCTCGGTGCTATTCTCCCTGGCTGGCACCATCCTCAACCAGGTTTGTACGGTGCCAAGGAAATGAGGTCAGCCCTGGAACAGTCCTATCTATATCTGCCTGCAGAAAGAGCCACACCCTACCCAGAAGCAGTGCAGCCAGTACCAGCAGGGCCTCACTGAGCCATCTGGGACATGTGACCCTGAAGAGCAAGGGGATGGACAATGCTCATGAGCTGGACTTATTGTTGATCCAAGCATCTTCTGTGAAGGCTTGAACTGGTACCACTGAGAGAGGGCTGGGGCCCTTCTCAGGAGACAAGAGCACATGCTGGGTTTTCAGGAGGCACAGATGGGCCCCATGGTTGGAAACCACAGAAGCCCTCAGACAGCACAGCTGCCTTACTTCTCTACAGCTGGTCACCCAAGAGGACCAACATCTTCTCACAGGCCTATCAAGGGATGCAAAACTGGCTAAGAAATGCTAAGCTGGCTGGGTGATGCTGAACTTGCTGAGGGTGCTGAACTTGCTGAAGGATACTGCACTGGATAAGGGATGCTGGCTTGGATGAGGGATGCTAGGCTGGTCTCTTTCCCCACCGGGAGTCAGAATTGCCTGTCAAGTATCCCTTCCTCAGCTTCACTGGCTGGACCTTCTCTCTTCTCCCATCACCTCCCCTCCTCTCCACTCCCCGCCCTTCCCTTTTCTCAGCATTCCTCCTCCTGGCCCTGCCTGCTCCTCCATTTTCTGGTACTGGTTCCGAACTCATGAAACATCCCTGGCAAGTAGAGCTGCTGCCCTGGGAAGGAAAGGCTCTTCAGTGATGGGGAGTTTGATCCAGCACACTGGAAAGGGGTCTCCAGGGAGGCTGTACGTGCAGGGGGTGAGGGAGGCTGAGTGGAGGGGCCAGGCTGGGGGAGACTTTCCCACAGCTCTTCACAGGCAGTTGATGACTTTGCAAGTGGTCTCTGGTCTCATTGCTGTTGTGGATCAAGTCATTCTTTAGGGAACGGGATTAGAAGAGGAGAGAGCTGCACTCTGGGAGCTATTATTTTATCTCAAGACCTCTGAACTTAGCTGACTAAGGCACAACAAAAGAAAATGTTGCTGACCCAACCCTCAGCCCCAAGCAGCCTCCACTCACAGCCAGGCCACAGGGAGGCCCCAGCGGTCCTGCACAGAACTCTGTCTCCTTCTTAGCACTGGCTGTGCCAAAACGTCCCTGTCCCTCTGCTTCTCTGTCCATCCTGTTCTACTTCCGTGTCCTTCGCTCTGTCCATCTCTCTGGCCTTTCTTCTCCTAGCTCAGTCCTTCTCTGCCCTTCTCACCCCCAACTCCCACCTCTCTGGCATCTGTCTCACTCCAAACCTTTCTGCCTTTCTTGTCCCCCCTCCTCTCTCTATTTCTATCCTTTGCCTGCCACCACCTTGTGAGTGATCATGTGTATACAAGTATGTGTGTTCACGTGTGGGAGGCTGGAGACCAACCTCAGAAGCTGTCCACCTTGAAAAAGTCTCCCACTGCCCAGAGATCACCAAATAGCCTAGGCTGGCTGACCAAGAAGCCCCAGGGGTCCACCTGTCTCTGCTTCTCCAGTGCTGGGATAGTAAGCATGCATCACCATGCCTGGGTTTTATGATGTGTGTTTTGGGGATCAAACTCATGTCCCCACACTTGGATGACAAACACTTTTCCAGCTGGGCTTTCTCCTCATCTCTTCTCTCTACCCACAATCCCCTCATTGCCTCTCCCTCTTCTTCCTTCCTCCTCTGCAAGATGGGAGTGAGGCGTCTTCTGGTGACATTGTAGTGTTTCCTCTCGCTCCTCCCCCTCTTCCTCCCTCATTCTCTTTCTTCATCTCTTTTCCTCATCTCTGTCTCCATCCAATCTAAGACTCCCTGTGCTGAGTGAGTTCCAATAATCACCTCCATCCATCTCAATTCCAGCCATGCTTGACCCCCAAGCCAACAACAAGGAGCCATGCCCTCCTCAGCGGACATCCTGGGGCCATCACTTGGGTCCAGCCTGCCCTTGACGGTCACCCCAGCCTCCTCCAGAAAGGGGTCTCCTGATGCCCCCCACATACATAATAACCTCTAAGTAAGCCTAATCTAGTAAGGGATCTGATGCCTTCTTCTGGTGTGTCTGAAGAGAGCAACAGTATACTCATATATTTTTTAAAAGAAGAAAAGAAAAAGGGGAAATGAATGTTGGTGATGTTTGAGGAGGAGGGAGGGGAGAGAGAAATCACAAAATACATCTGAAGTTAAATTAAATGTCCAACGTTCCTATCTTGGGACAGCTCCTGCGAACTAAACAGTATTTCAGAAACATCTTCAAGTTTGCAAAGCAGGCACGTGTCTCACATTGCCCGAGTACCTGAAGCAGGTATTCACCTTGCAAGAATACCTGAGCAGATGCCAGGGAGAGGGCGAGCAATGGGGCGTGGAATGTTTTCCTCATCAAATAATTGCAAGTGAAAAAAAAAATGCTAGCCAGGCAGTGGTGGCACACATCTTTAATCCCAGCACTTGGGAGGCAGAGGCAGGCGGATTTCTGAGTTCGAGGCCAGACTGGTCTACAGAGTGAGTTCCAGGACAGCCAGGGCTACACAGAGAAACCCTGTCTTGAAAAAAAAAGAGAAAGAAAGAAAAAGAAAAGAAAAAGGAAAAAATGCTTAAACAGTTTTAAATTTTTCGTAGCAAAAAACTCCACGTGTTATATGGATATGCTGGGTGTACTTTTTATGAGTTGGGGTGAAGACTCTTTTGGATAGAAAGCTTCTAAGGACCTTGAAAGTCTAAACACAGGCCAGGTCTGTTCCTGGGCCTGGCATATGCCAAGAGCCCAATTAACAGGCATAGGAGGGATGGTGGTGGCTGAGTTGCAGTGTCTGAGTGCCAGTATATGGATGCATAAACAGACATGACTAGTTTGTTTTAATTTTTGGTGTTATTACTTATGTGTGCACACACAGGTGTAGAACAGTGCCTGTGTGAAGGTCAGAGGACAGTTTGCCTCCATTGGTTCACACCTTGATCCAGGGATCAAATTTAGGACAGGTCAGCCGCAAATCCCATTACCCACTGACCCATATTGCTGACCCAAAAAGTGTAGCCCAGGCTGACCTTGAACTCATAACCCTCCTGCCTCCTCCTCTGCTGTATCCCATCAGTATCCTCCTCCCCCATATCCTACCACTGTTCTCTTAATCCCTACACACTCACTAACGCCCACCAGCTGTGGAAGTGTTTCCAACGGCCCTGTTTTAATCTGGTGCCAGGCAGGGTGACCAGCACCAGAGGGAAGGTTACATAGAGAGTCTTTTCCGTCTGCGGGAAGGGAGGGGGGAGCCTACAAACTTGATCTAAATTGAGTCTGTTCTTTGAGCACAGCCTCTGAATCAATGATACCTGCTCTGCCCTGGTTTTTTCTTTTGGGGCTGGAGGGGGTTAGGGGCTGTCTTAATCTTACATGGCCCCTCCCTTTTCCCTAAACCTAAGCCTTCTCAGCTGAATGGCACTCAAGCATTCAAAAAATGGCAAAGAAAGCCACGGAATAACAGAAACTTCGCACCAAAAGATTTGTTTGTAATGTCCAGTTCCGTCTTTCTCTGATCATCCTGGGCTCATCAAGACTTTTCTTCAGAAAAGTCTTCAGCCCTGTTTTATCTACTATTTAGGGCCTTTTAAAAGAAAACCGAGCATACTTGTGCCAAGAAAAAAGAAAAGTGGTAAATTGGGCAAAAAAATTTAAAAAAAAAAATGTCATTAGCTAACTGTGGGACTTTTATTCTGTAATTGCTTCCTTTGGAAGCAGAAGACAAAAAAAAAAAAGAAGAAGAAGAAGAAAATTTCAACTGGCTTGAAAATGGAAATTCTGTCACCCCTGGGATTCTGAGACACACAGGTACCCAAGATACATAAGCAATAAATGTTCAGTGAGAGAGAGGAGGTTCACAAATGTCCTAACTAGGTTTCAAACTCAGATTTAAGAGTTTAATTTGGGGTGCCACCCACCTTCTAAATTTTAATCAAATCTTAAAGGCTAGCTTATAACCTGTCTACCTGGGGAAATTAGAAGAAGCCTCTCCCTCTACAAAGACCTATTAACACTTCATTCTAATTACACGTGGTTACTGACCTCAATAATAAGATTTGGGGTGAGGTAGTTTTGTTGTTTTTTTAATGAGTCCAGATATTTCTTTCCGCAGTCACCCAACACAGTGCTTGAAATATAAATGAGTTGTTTATGGGAGTCCTTTGTAATTTTTAATTAAAGTGATGTTCTTCAGTTGGAAGTTTATGGCAGTGATACATTTTATCGCCGCATTGCTGTGGAATTCTTAATTATTTATGTAAATGTATTAGTAGACTCAGCCCTTGTTTTGAGTGGTCAGATTCTTCCGTTATGGAAATGTGTGTGGGATAGAAAGCCTAATAAGTTACACAAAAGGATCTTTAAAGGTCTGAGTTCTCTGGTCTCTAAGGACAGAACTCTGGGTTTTGTCGTAACCCACAGAGAAGATGTCCATGGATTCCTTGGGTGGCGTGCACGGGGTTCGATCATCCAAAAGCACTGGTTAAACAGTCTCAAGGTTATTTTATAAATTAGCTTTGAAACATCTGTCTACGCATGCTATGCATTTGCCAGGGGGCAGACACTCAGAGTTGAAAATAGGGTTTCAGATTGGCTGTATTTGAATATAATTATCATTTGCCTTCTTGTCTGCCTCGGAAATTAATTCTCAGAACCAATCTAGAAAAATATTGACAAATGTTAATATTGCTTCTTGCCCAATATTTATTTTCTAAGTCATTCAATTTGCTTAGGGAAATGTTTGTTTTAGGGGGTGTTTTTTTTTTGAGGCAGCATTTTATGTAGCTCAGGCTGGCCTCACACTTCCTATGTAGCTGAGGATGACCTTGAACTCCTGATCTCCTACCTCTTTCTCCCAAGTGCTGGGATTACAGGCATGCGAAACCATGCCTAGCTATCCCTAGCTTTTAATACTTTGTAATAAAGACATTCAAACTAGGTGTAGATCTCTGGTATAGAATAAAAGAGAGACCACACCTGACAGTCAGCAACACCAGCCAGTGCTGAGTGCATCTCAGGGTCTCACCAGAGGCTGATCCTAGCATCAACCCTCAAACAGTAATCAGAGTGGGCAAGCAGGTCAGAGAACTAACACAGGAAATTCTGCCCAGCCTTGGTGCCTAGCTGGCCTCCCTGACTCTTCTGGGACTCGGGGCTTGAAGTGATGAGACACTAAACAGAGGTCTTGCCATTGTGGCTAAGCTGTGGCTCTCCCGTGTGTCCCAAAAGCACGGCCAAGAATCACACTGTAAAACCAGACCTGCGTTGCTATTTGGAACTCCTACTGATCCCTATGTGAAGGCCTGTGAATGATAGAGAGGGCCTCTGGATTTTTGGACCAGTCTCTCATCCATACTTCTGTACGTCCATACATCTATACAAACATACATCTATACATCCATACATCCATTCCAAAAACATGTAACGAATACCTACAGCATCTTGGGGACATAGCAATGAAGACAGCAGTTAATAGCATCCACTGTCATTGTTTGGGGTGGGCATCTTGGAACCTGTACCCGTCTCCTTACGCTTACCAGACACAATCTACCACTGAGCTACATGTAAGCTACACTCTAGGCCTGGCTGTGTATCCGCTGAACTACTTCCCTAGCCCTTGCTTTGGGGGACAGGATCACAACTCATGCTAAGCAAGAAATATTTTTAATTGACATACAATAATTGTACATTTGAGGGACAACAAGATGAACAGTGAAGGCATAGGCACCACGTCTTACCACCTGAGTTCCACCATCAGGACCCATGTGGTGGGAAAAAAAAGAAATGACCTCTAAAAGTTCCTCTACATGTATACACACATTCACACATGTGTGTGCATGAACACACACACACACACACACATATCACTAAATAAATGTAATTTTAAAACATTACGAAATACACCTCATCACTGCCTGCTTCTCTTTCCTCTTCTGCTAGCCTCCATGTTACATCCAGGGGGATTCAGTGCCCCCTTCTGGCTGCCCAGGGCACTGCATACAAGTGGTGCACATACTCAGATACACATATACATACACATAAAATAGTTTTTTTAAGGAATTATTTTAAAATTATAATTACTGCAACATTCACACTAAGGAAGGCAGGAAAGTTTCGGGTACAGTACAACAGCTGCTGCTGGGTCTCTTCCTGTATCCAGCTGGGCGCTGGCTCTGCATAGGAATGCTGGCAACACTGGTACTTCTCTATGAAAAGCATTATGGGAAAGGCTCAGTGACCATGTGGATCCAAACAAGGGTAGAAATGAGTTCATCAGAGATACAGGCTAAGGGAAAATATATCTGCCTGTTCGGAACTGTCAGCCAGGGAGGTGAGGCACGGGTAGTCACCCTTTCTGTGACAATCAGGTTTCCGATACAGCTGCAAGGACCTGAGCTAAATTAACTTATAAAGAGAAGGATGGATTTTTGGCTTGCGGTTTTGGAAGTTTACATCTGCGAGCATGTGAGCCTGTTGCTTTGGAAACACGTTGCAGATAAGTTTTCCAGCTCTTGGTGAACTCCATAGAACAAAGAGGATGGAGCCATGATTTCAGCTTCCTTGGAGCACATGCCCTCACTGATCTGGATTCCTCCCCTCACCCCCGGACTGTGCCTCTCAAAGGTACCTCCCGGGGGTGTCAGGGCTGGAGACTGAAGCTACGGAACACAAGCTTTCGGCAGACAGTCCGGCTGCAAGACACAGCAGGTGAATGGAGATCCCTTCACTGTAGAAATCAGCCCTGAGGCTTGAAGGAAAAAGATGTCTCTGACTGAAAACAGAAAGAGACAACAGGAGGTTTTAAACGGGTAGTAAGAAAGGGGGAACCTCAGATGAAAGAGAAGCAAGGCGAAATAGAAAGGGTGATGCGAGAAGCCACTGGAGTGTCACTCCTGAAAATCCAACTGGTGTCTCCTCATCGTGCAAACCTGTGTGAGGTGGGGGTGGTCACCTTGTCCCTTAGCTGCTGATGGGTGGCGTTCTAATAGTCACGGTTGGGCAAACTGGAGAGAAGGAATTGACATCCAGGTCTGTTTTGTCAAAGATCTTTGAAGTAGGGAAGCATTTATTTATGTTTGCAAGAGCAGATGTCAAACACATCTACACCCGGAAGAGTGTCCTGGTTCTTACAGCATTACCTCATCTCTTAAGGGATCTTGGTTTGATCATCCTGGCTGAGGGCCACCATTTGAAGGGTCTGTGCCATCTCTGTCCTTCTCCCCCCAACCCCATCCATCAAGTCCCTTGGAGTCTAGGCTCATCTTGAAGCCTGGGACAATGAGAGAGCAGAGGAACCAATCAGTCGAGAACCATGAGACCATGGCTCACATCTTTTTGCTGTCTGTTGGTGTTTTTCCCCCCATTAAATGGTCACACACAGCATTGTCCCCAAGCACAACCCCAAGGAAACCTTGTTGAGCTGTCCAGAGAAAATACACATGGTGCACAAGCCTCATTCAGACATGGTTATGGTTCCACACTGGCCGTGAGTTCAAGGCCAGTGAGTCTGCATAAACAAGGGGTCACAGCTGAAACAAGGTCATGCTCTGATCTATAGGCTTGAAGGAACCTAGCACTTTATTTTACCCCAGGAGCATGAGTTTATCTTTGCCTAATTCTGTTTTCCTTGGTGACCTCATAGGACATAAATATGGTGACCAACAAAAATTGCCCATGAGTTCTTGCCTGTGTCTTTTCTTCCTGTCTTCCCTCCCTGGGCTATAATCCTTGGGTGCTGGGCTAATTATGAACAACACCTGTGGAACATAGTAGGCTCTCAGTAAAAATTTAATTTAATTAATGAGTGACTTGCAAATGAGTGGTTTTCAAATAATTCTTGCCCAGGCATGAGATGCACCAACTCCTACCCAGGAGATAATAAGGAGTCTTCACGAAGCATTAAAAGGGATTTCCACCCGGCTCTGACTTTAATAAACAGCACAAGGAAATGCTAATTAAATGGCAATATTTAATTACTACTTGATGCCCTTCCCTACTCCGTACCTCCCCTTGGCTTAGAAGGGATGAGAGACAGTTCATCACTTTCTAGCCTCTCTACTGGTATCCTTGGCTGGGCCCCCTCAGCTTTGCAGATTCTCCCTTGATGACACTGGAAGGTGGACAGTGCTGAGGGTCATAGAGGTGACTCAGCCATTAAGAGCACTGGCTGCTCTTACAAAGGACCTGAATTTTGTTTCTAGCACCCATGTATCAACTCATCACCCAGTGTAACTCCAGCCCAGGGTACCCGATACACTTTTCTGTACTCCACTGTGTGGTGCATAGACATACATGCAGGCAAGACACCCGTGTACATAAAAGGAAGTGCCTTTCTTTGAATAGCTGGCTCTCCGTTGAATGTGAGCCGTTCACGTTGCTCACCATTGAGTCAACCATTCAACTATTTAACAAGTACCTAAAAAGTATCAGGCACTGTTGCTGAGGATACAGTAAGAATCGGGCATGCAGGCCCTTCCTTCTGAGAAACAAAGAAGAGATGGGTGAACAGCTAAAAAGATGGCTGCAAGTCGGCCAGGTGTTCTTTAGAAACCGGGAGATTCCTGAAAGAGAGTCTGCAAGGTTCGGCACCCCTGCCAGCCACAGGGGCTGCTCCTGGGAACGCAGTGAAGAGTCAAGAGTCCGGGAAACATGCTTGCATTCATTTCCTTTATGTGTAAGTTTTTAGAATTCTATAGCCCCTCTCCCTTCTTTTTCAGTCACTTATATGTTTTTAATGAACAACACAAGCTCATTGTACAAAAACCAACAAGCACAGTGCAGAACAGAGAAGCAAATTAAAACTCACCTTAAATCCTACCACCTAGGTACGGCCACCATTGTGTTTTTGTCTTGTTAGTTCCAGAGGTGAGAAGTGAAGGAATTCATTGTTTCTCCGTTCTGTGTAATTAAAAAGTCTGTGCTAGCAGCTTCCCAGGGAGCTTGAGCTGTGTTTATTTATTTTTTTTAAAGAGCTACTAATTTTTGATTAACAAGAAGGAATGCAACGTTTAAGGGAAATGAAATTACACCCTCTTTCCCTTCTCAACAAAACAACATTATTCCCCCCACACACGCAAAGTGTAGAGTCATGACTCTAAGGATATATGGCTCTAAGTCAGGGGATTACAAGGGACATTTTTCATGTCACCACTGAGACAGTTGTGTGAGCATTCCAACAGTGAAGTACCTGGGCTGCAGGTTACAGACCCAGCTGAAGTCAGTCTGGATAATAACTCACTCTGTCATTACTTAACTCTGTGGTGGCTGCAGCTACCGAGCCAGAAGATAAAGCCTCAGCCTCTGAAGAGATCAGGAGCTCTCTGTCAGGATATTTAAGAATAAGAAAAGCAAGGGTAGCTAGGGGGAGGACTGGGGGAGCTTCACTAAGAGGCCGGTGATGGATGTGACGTCTCTTGTTCACTTTCTCCTCTATTTGTGTGTTGGGGAGGGGGTTCTTTGTGTTGGTTCCTGTGTATTTGGATGTTCATGTGTGCGCACATGTGTATGGGCAAGGAGACCAGAGGTTAACCTCGAGTATTGCTCTTCAGGAGCAAGTCACCTTGCTTTATTGAGACAGGAACACGAGTCTCTCTGATTATGCTAAGCTGCCTAGCCAGAAAGCCCCATGGATCCTCCTCCCTCTGCCTTTCCAGCTCTGATAATGAGCACTCGTCACCACACCTGGCCTTTTACACAAGCACTGCTGATCAAACTCGGGTCCTCGTGCTTGCAAGGCAAGCATTTTACCAGATGAGCTGCCTCTCCAGATCCCTTCTTTTCTAAAAGATATTTATGTTCTGTTCTCATCCTGGGAAGTCCAGGGCCTTGTTCATGCTCAGCAAGTCTTCTACCAACTGAGCTACACCCTCAGCCCCTGCTCTACTTCCTGTGTAAATGCCACGCTGGCACATCCCCCTTCAGTTCCTTTGTCCCCTGATTATCCATGGAATGCATCCTGCATGCCAATCGAAGACACCACATCTCACCAGACCAGACCCACGCTACCCACACAGTGACAGAAGGGGCCTTTGCCCTGCCGGTTGTTGAGAGCACCTGTGTATGAACTGAAACTAGAATGTTCAAGTCCCAGTGGGCATTCGCCAGCACACTAGCTCCTGCTGTGTCGGGTTCTCCTCTTCCTCTTTGTTCCTACCTACCGCGGTCAGCTCACACGCTTTCTCTGCCTGTTTTCAGCACCATGGCCAGAACCAGGCGCCCCAGGCTGATGCTTTCAGCACCGTGGCCAGAGTCCGGTGCAAAGTGCGTTTCCTAATCTTGGTCAGAACACAGCTCTCACGCAGTCTCTGGGTTGCCCTTCTTTCTGCCTTTCCCCACAGCTGCTTGATCTTCTCTTCCCCCATCACAGTAGTTCCTCCCCCTGCGTGGAGTCAGCTCTGGTTTGCTGGATCACATGTGAGCAGGCTGCCTCCGACAGCAGCTCTGCCACCAGGGGTCACGGCCTTTTGGGGACTTACTTAATCTCTCCATCCCTCATTCTCTCCAGATGTAAAAGGAGATAGCTCCTGGAGCCATTGAGAGGATTAAACAGGGCTAATCTAGCAGACCTCATAGCATGGTCTCTGCAATTTAATAAGAGCCCAGGCTGTGTTCTCAGTTATTGTAATACTTGGCAGATCACCGCAGACATAGCTTGTGTTAAAAGCTTTTCCCTCATCACCTCTGACAGCCCCACCTATGGCCATGCTGCCCTTGGAACCTGCTTCTCAAGGCTCCGTCATACTGTCTTAATTGATCAAGAGTGACATTGGCTCCTAACACAGACCTAACACAAGCGTACTGTCACTCCCATGGCGGACCAACACCAATGAAGGGGAAGGCAGTTTTACCTATGGTGCCATTCAGTGATCCATGCTCCTTCTGCATTGTGGGGCTGGGTGGTGAGGCTGTGTCATTTAGGCTTTGTCACCAATGTGTGGCTAGGGTTACTCTTACTGTGGAAAGGGGAAGAGAGAGCCAAGAGGCCTTGTGGGAAGTGTAGCTGGTCATGGATGAACATTACCATTTCTATATATTCCCTCACCCCAGCCTTGCTGCAAGGGAAGCTGAGAGATGTGGCTGGCCTGTATGTATAGAGGGAAACTGAGTCACCTCTGCTTTTGAATTTCCTCCCCCCCCCCATCCCTCCACAAGGTCAGAAGACACTGGAGGTCTATGACCATGGGCTTGAGATTCCTCATCGAAAGCTTACTCCTTTACAACCATCCCTGAGCCTCACTTAACAGTGAATCCACAATCTGACCCGGTGGCCTAGGAAGAGGGGCTTTCCAAACACAGATGATAAAAAAGGTTAAAGTAGACAGAGGCAAAACCTAGCCATTCTTTTTGGAACCAAAAGTTAAAGCTTCCACTGTGTTTCCTGGAAGGAGATGGCCGAGTTACTGAAGGGAGCATGGGAGAGCCCAGAGGGGGGAGTCTGAGCAGCTCAGGGGAGCAGGAATGTCCTAGCGTTCCAGGACAGGGCTAAGAAGAGCTTTCATACCCAGGTCATGGATCTCTCTGAACTTCAGCACACACAGGCAACCACAAAGCCCCACTGTCAGGCAGCCCTGGCGAGCCCAGGCAAGGCATGCAAATTGAAACAAACTTTCTGAAAGACATTTTGCATTATGCATCAACTTTTTTTCAAACGGCTCTCCTCTTCCGTGGCAGTGATTCCGCTCTTTGGAATTTATCTCAAAGAAATAATCAGAAACAGTGTCAGACACTTACATCCTCGGGAAACAGAGATTTATGTGCAGAGCCGTGTGCTGAAGGCGTATTTATGATAGCAGAAAGTTAGAAAACACGCTCAGTGTCCAGCCAAAGGGGCCGCATAAATAAATGGCAGAGCAGACAGATGGAGGGGTACGTGGAGAGGGAAGGGCTGGTGTTTGTGGGAAATCTTAGGCTGAGGATACTGTTCTTAGCAACTCAAGTGGAAGAAACGGAACACCAGGCTTGTGAGTTGTCCCACCCCAAAATGTGGACATAATACACCAAAAAGACTTAGAATAGAATACCCAGGCTCTGAGTGGCTCTCACAAGACTTGGAGTTGTTTCTTCACTTTTTACGTTGTCGAGATTTTAATGATGAGAGCATACACCATGTAAGCAAAAAAAAAAAAGAAAATGGCTTTTGGGTGGCGGTGATTCAGTGGGTAAGGTACTTGCTATGCAAACACGAGGAGTTGAATTCAGATCCCCAGCGCCCATGTGAGAGTCAGACATGTCAGCGCTCGCTTATAACCCAGCCCTGAGGAGGGCAGAAATGGGTGATCTCTGAGTCCAGTGAGGAACCATGCATGGTGGTTAGTTTTGTCAGTTGGACACAACCTAGAATCCCTTGAGAAAAGAGTTGTGCTATTGGGCTGTGGCTGTGGCTGTGACTGCGGCTGTGACTGTTGGTGGGGGATTTGTCTTGATTGCTTTAATGGATGTGGAAATACTCAGTCTGAAATAGGTGGCACCATTTCCTGGTTGGGGTCCAGGAGAGGTAAGAGGAGAGAAAGCAAACTAAACACTAGCAGATATTCTCCCTCTCCCTCTCTTCCTCTCTCTCTATCTCCCTCTCCCTCTCTCTCCCTCTCTCTCCCTCTATCTCCCTCTCCCTCTTCCCCTCTGTCTCCCCTTCCCCCTCCCCCTCCCCTTCCTCTCCCTCTCTCTTTCCCTCTCCCTCTCCCTCCCTCTCTCCCTCTCCTTCTCTTCCTCTGTCTCCTTCCCTCGCCCTCTCCCTCTTTTGCTTTCTCCTCACTCTCCCTTCCTCTTCCTCCCACTCCCTCCTTCTCTCTCTCTTCTCCCCCTTTCCTTCTCTCCCTCTTTCCCTCTTTTTTCTCCCTCCCTCTTCCTCCCTCTCCTTCTCCCTCCATCTTCCTCTCTCTCCCTCACTCTTTCCCTCTTTTAATCCACCCTCTCTCCCTCCCTCTCTCTTCCTCCCTTCTTCCTCTCTTTCCTTCTCTCTCCCTGTCCTTCTCTCTCTCTCCCTCTCTGTCTCTCTCAACCCCCTCTCTCCCTCTTCCTCTCCCTCTCTCCCTCTCCCTCTCTCCCTCTCTGTCTCTCCCTCTCTCCCCTTCTCCCTCTCTCCTATTCTCCCTCCCCCTTCCTCTCTCCCCACCCTTTCTCTCCCTCTCCTCCTCTTCCCCTGTGGATATGAAGTGACCAGAAGTCTCATGCTTCTGTTGCTGGGACAGTAACCCAGAATTGTGAACTAAAATCCTCTTCTACCTAAGTTGCTTTTTCCAGGGTTTTATCACAATAGAAATAAAACTAGAACTATGTTACTAGAAAGTTTCATAGACAGACCAAAGGCAGGGACCCAAAACTGACCGCACACACAGTCTCATACACACAACACACACACAACACATGCACAATACACACTCTCACACTCACACACAACACACACATTCACACACACAACACATTCACTCACACAACACACACATTTACACACACACAACGCACACACTCACAACATACACACAACACACACATCACACACACTCACACACTCACAACACACACAACACACATTTCACACACACTCTCACACTCACACATTCACACACAACACACTCACACACACATCACACACTCTCAGTCACACACTCACACACACTCACACACACTTACACACATTCACACACATACAACACACACACACACAAATTGAAAGAAGGAAATTATGGAGGAACACCCTGTTTTCTCTGTAGGCCACTCAGAAGCACGGTAGTCTTTTCCTCCAGTTTTCAAGAATGCAAATGCTGGCCCAGACTCTGGGCCTCAAAGTCCATAATAGGCCACCCTAGTTATTGCTGCCTGAAACATCTCCCTTTCAGCTGTCATAACATCCATTCAGCTACACAAAATAGATCACACAAAACCCCATCTATCCAGACAGCCCTAAACAGGCCTCATCTGAGAAGTGAAGAAAGCTTATTCCCCTGTGAGTTCTATAAAGACATTCATTGGCATCTTCAAAAGGACAGGGACTCCTCACCCAGTTCTCACAGCATGGCCATCCCCAGCCCTGGTTGCCATTCAGAAATGTTCCCAGGGATTTGAAAACATTCTGTTCATGCCCTGAAGCTGTGGTCATAAGATTGCCGGCGGGAGAGGTAAGGGATTGCTCTGTGCTTCTAGTGTTCTCTCTGAGGTGGGGTTTTAAATGGTTTCAAGTTTGGTTGAGTTGTTAAAGACCAAAGAGATCATAACAAAAAGAATAATGCTAATTTATCCTAAAATGTACATTAAAAGGCATGTTTGCCCTTGCCTTAGTGCCAGGATAGCCGATTCCAAACCCCTTGTGTTAGGAAGGATGGTTTAGTGCATTCTGTGAAAGTGTTCGCTTTGCCACGCCCATGGATGTGAATTAAACCCAACGCACCCATCTCTGAATGTGAACCAGCCACCGAGGGAATGTTTCTGAGATGCAGCTCCCGTACCCCCAGCCCACCAACATGCCAGGGAGAGCGACGTTTCCCAAGCCGTGCCAGTCCAGAAATTAAGCACGCCATCCTTGTCTACTCTGTGGTTTTTGTTCTCAGAATTGAATCTAAGCTCTGTTGGAAACTTATTGAAAGCCTTCAGTATTCACTTCTCCTCCAACCAAACTACACAGTTACCATTAATAGAAAAAAAGCTGCTGAAATTTAATTGGAATTCCTTTCTATTAACTTAGTAACAAAGGTTCCAGGTCCCCATGTCTAGAAGATAGCCACTCAGTGTTGTTGAGACTGCAGTGTTTGCTACACAGTGTCAAAGATGTCTTCCAACCTGTGGTGTGCACCTGCTCTCACAAAAGTTGAACCTTCTAGGAGGTCAACATCAATGTCCTAATTTGCTTCTCTGTTGCAAACTCTGTTGCTACTCTGTCAGAAGTTCCATGACCAAAAGCACCTGGTGGGGGATGTTATTTTGCTTGTAGATTATAGTTCCTCATGAAGAACAGTCAGGGCAGGAGCTCAAGGCAGGAACTGGAGCAGAGAAATGCTGCTTATGGGTTTGCTCCCCATGGCTTTCTCAACCTGCTTTCTTACAGCAACCACGACAACCTGCCTAGGGAATGGTACCGCCCATAGTGGGCTGGTCCTTCCTAGATCAATCATTAATCAGGAAAGTGCTCCCCACCCCAGCATGACCACAGGCCAATCTGGAGGAAGCAGTTCTTTAATTCAAGTTCCCTGTTCCCAGGTGAGCTAGCTCGTTGTCAAGCTAACAAACACTAACCCACACAATTAATTTGAAAACTACTGCCCCTCTCTCGAAAGTCCTAGAATGAGCCATTTCCTTTAGGTGAGTTTTCTGTCAAGGTGAAGGTCACTATTTGCTGCACCTATCTGTGTGGGCGTCGATTAGATTCCTAGCATATGTGTCCTGCATCTTGAGCAGGGTGTAGACATGGAATTTAAGGTCACTCCAGGTATAGTGGCCATCCTTCTGCTGGTCCTAAGGAATATTTTCCAAAACTCGAAGCAAATACCAGAAACCACCACAGACAGGCAATGCTCACACTGAACACACATGCTCATGGGAAAAGTGTGGTTTGTAAGCTATGTACAATAAGAAATAATAGTAACAGCTAGTAACAAAATAAAATAGTTATATCCCTGCATCCACTGGCAGCAGGGATGCTTTTACATTTTGGCGCTGCTGTCTTGAAGGCTAACTTCAATAGATACACTGTAACACCATGACCATGGACGCAATAAGCCAGATGGTATCTCAGCGTCTAGCTGGCAGGGAGCATGCATGTGCTGGACTCCACGTGACTCCCAGGCCCCAGGTGGGGCAGAGCTCAGTGGCTCAGGATTTCATTACGCTTCACAAATCAGCACAATTTAAAATGTACGACTTGTTTACATCTGGAATTTCACATATTTTCACAGTTTTCAGCTGACCAGAGCGTGGAAGGCAGAGTGACAGGTCAGGGTGAGCCCTGCAGACTTCCTGTGAAGTTGCTAAGTGACTGGAGCCACACTTTATTGGATTCTGGGTTTATTCTGGCTTTTACACTTCCACGCAGATCTTCATACTGTGGTCACTGCACCTGCCACTAAGAAGTTCTCTGGAATGTAAACTGCATAATCAAGTTTAAAAAAAAAAAAGAATTATCTGGGCAGTGGTGGCACACGCCTTTAATCCCAGCGCTTGGGAGGCAGAGGGAGGTGGACTTCTGAGTTCGAGGCCAGCCTGGTCTACAGAGTGAGTTCCAGGACAGCTAGGCTTATACAGAAAAACCCTGTCTCGAAAAACCAAAAAAAAAAAAAAGAATTATTTCTTTATTTTATGGTTATGCATACACTGTAGCTGTCTTCAGACACACCAGAAAAGGACATCGGATCCCATTACAGGTGGTTGTGAGCCACCATGTTGCTCACATGGTTCTGGGAAGTGAACTCAGGACCTCTGAAAGAGCAGTCAGTGTTCTTAACCATGGAGCCATCTCTCCAGCCCCCAAAATTCAAGTTTTAAAGACAAGATTTATCATATCTAGAAAACAAAAACCCCTGGGTTCGATCCTCAGCACTACGTCAAAAGAAAAAAAAAGGGGAAGAAGACAAAGAGAGAGGAAAGAATAATCAGCACTGTTAGTTGGATAGTGTGAAGCAATGAAGTTTTAGTGAACAGCTCCGAGGAAGACTTAAGTTGTATCCCAGAAGGTTCGCCACTTACCTAGCACAGGCAAAGCCCTGAGTTCACATCCCATCACTGCATAAACCAGGCATGGTATCACATGCCTATCATCCCAGCACTTGGAAGCTGGAGGTCAGATGTTCAAGGCTGTCCTTGGCTACATCATGAGTTCAAGGCCAACCTGGTCCACAGGAAGCCCTGTCTCAAAAAATAAAATAAAATAAAACCCACAGCTGGATGCCATATGTTTTTTGGACACCTTTTTATTTTTCCTTCAAACAACGCTGAGATACTGGTTGTCTCCACTGACAGGTAATGTTGCTGCTGCTGAGGGGCCATTTATACATACATGCTCAGAAACCACACAGACAGGCAGCACAGGCCGTGCCAGCATCCCCCTGCTGTAGTTCTGCCTACACTCCATCATTGTAGGAACTTAAAGCAGCTGATTATGTTCACTGAAGGTCAAGAGTGCCCAGGGTCTCTGCAAGCCTGCAAGGCAGACGCCTAGCTCCAAGACTTGAGGCATGGCTGATGTCTTCCCCATGATACTCCCTGTACCTACCCTGGAGAACCCTTTTCCAGAACAAGCCCTGTTCCACTCCATTCTCGTGGTCTAGACAGCGCTTCTCTCTAGAGACTAGGCAAGTATTTGCCACACACTGCTGTGCCTGCCGTGTGTGATGTTAACCCCACACTCAATGGTGGATGGAGGAAAGCTAAGTGCACATCACTCTCGGACAGCACAGGCTGTCCACGTCACCTGGACTTTTACTGCCGTAGCAGTGCAGTCTACAGACTTATGTGGGAAACGACAGTGGGTTTCTTGGAGAGGCTAAGATGAAGCTGGCTTTATTACTTTCAAATATCCACATCATTCACTGCAGATGGTTCTCCCCTGTGTGCCGATGCAGCGCCCGCTGCAGACTGGGCCCCCACTGGAGCCTCCCCTGATAGGGTATCTTTGGCTCCACTGCCTTCATCTTTTCCAAGCCTCCATCATCTTTCTGAAGAGTGAGGTTTTTCACAGAATTTGTTCTTCAGGAAAAATAACGAGTCCTTCCATCCTTCTTCATTCTCGGTCTGTCCTAGCAAACAGCACTGTCTTCTTTCATGTAGCCCAGGCTGGCCTCAACCTTACCATGTAGCTGAGGATGACCTTAAACTTCTTGTCCTGCTGCCTCTGCCTCCTAAGCGCTGGGATTACAGGTGTGGCCACCAGATGTATGTGGTGCTGGGGACAAACCCATGCCTGTGTGTGTGCCAGACAAGTACTCTATAGTCTGAGTACATCCCCAGCCCTAGCCCAGTACATTGTTTTATGTAGAGCTGAAAAAGGATTTTGGAGAAGGAAATGAATATAATAAATAATAATAAACTAAAAATTAAAAGCATCACTTCCAGTCTGTAAGTAGAATGGCCTGTGACTTTAACATTCACCCTCACAGATTATTCTGCCCATCAGCCAGGACTCTTGGCTCCAGAGGCAAGCTGTCTCACACTGTAATGCGGTGGAGGCAGGGGACTGAGGTTGCTTCCAGAACTGGGAACCCTGGGGGAAAGGTGAATGCCTCACACCCAACTGGGGCTGAGTGTTCATGAGAAATACTCTGGTTAGAACAGCTGGCAGTGGGCATTGGCTAGTCGGAATAGGAAATCCAGAGTGCCTGCTTATAACATCAGCCCTGCATGTGCCATCAGGGTCACCTTACCAGGAATCTCTCTGTGTGTTGACTTGGCCATCTTTAGAAAATATCTTATTAATTCTTTGAGAATTACATCCAATGACTTTTGATCCTATCCACCCTAACCCCCAACTCTCCCAGCCATACCCTTCCCTTCCCACCCAACGTTGTGTCCTTTGTCCCCACCCATCAAGGCCAGTTTGTGTTACCCAAATACTCTTGGATATATGGCTTCCTGCTGGAGCATGGTGAACTCATCGGGGCTACCTTCTTGTAGGAAACTAACCCCTTTTATCCCAGTAGCCGACAGTTTCCTCGACTGGGATGGGACTTCAGGCACAAGTCTCTCTCCATGCTGAGATTGGCTCTGCTTTGAGCTTGTACAGGCTTCATGTGTGCTGTCACAACTTCTGTATGTCCATATGCATAGGTGCACTGCTGTGTCCAGTAGACACTGTTTCTGTGTGGTCATTTGCTGTCTCTGGCTCTTACGATGTTTCCAACCCCTCTTCCTCAATGATCACGGAGCCTTGGGACAAGGGTGTGGTATATATGTTCTCTTTAAGGCTAGGCTTTCTGCAGTTGGTTTTTCTCTGCACCTTGGCCAGTTGTCATCTACTGCAAATAGAAACATCTATGATAAGGTTTGATAGAGGCACCAATCTATGGGTATAATTGTAAGTCATGAGGAATTGATTGAACACTCTGTCATTTAGCAGAATAACAGCAATAGGTAATTTCCTAGGGTCCATGACCTGTCTAGCCATAGGTTCTTGGCACAATAATGGTGCCAGGTATGGGTTTCATCTTGTGGAGCTGGTCTTAAGAAATAATCAGAAAATGGCTGGTTACTTCCATGGCATCTGTTCCACTACTGTACAAGTGGGCTTGTCTTTCCAGGCCTTGACTAGATAATGTCTTTGCCTGGTATCAATATTATCCTCAAACATGACCTTGGCTTGCAAAAGGGCTGCAGCTCTTCATGCCAAGGAAGTTCCTGCCCACTGCTCCAGTGGAATTCTGGGACTTTCTCTGGCTAATCCAGAGATGATTACAGTCCAAACTTATGCCAGTCACAGGTATATGGATTGGATCAGCCCCAGGGACCTGATACAAGAAAATCTCAACTAGTCCCTGGGACTGCAGGGGTAGGCATTGGCGCCTAGACAAAAACGAAGGTGGCTCTAGGAGGAAGGGAGACATATGTTGGCAAAGCATGACATGAAAAAAAATGACACCTCAGGCCTTGTCTGTGGTTTCTGGAAGTATCTAGAGATTTACATTGTTTTAATGATTTGCTCCAAGTGCCGTAAATATGACTTTCCTTAGAAAGATGGATTTGTATTATTGACAGAAATACTTTATGGGGGTAAAATGCAAAACCTGGGTACATGAAATCACCAGGAAGCATGCTTCTTCTGAAGTGAATGCCAGTGGCCCCTGCTGTTTCCATGAAGGGGTGGATGTGAGGAACCAGAGTGTTCCACACCTTTCCAGAACATTCTATGTGCTACTTTCCACCTCTAACTAAAGCTGTAACCTTTACCTATTGCTATACAGTCTCAGCTGTCAATCTAAGAGATCGGTTTTGAGTAGGTATTGATGAGGTGTGTGTGCTCACGTTGGCATGCATGCATGTTGGGTGCACGTGCACATGTTTATGTGTATGTAGAGCAGAGGTCAACCCTTTGGTGTCATCCTTTAACGCCCTCCACCATCACTTTTGAGGCAGGTTCTCTCACTGAGCTCAGAGCTCACCAGTTCCTCGAGGCTGGATGACGCGTGAGCCCCAGAGAGTCTCCTCTCTCTCTCTCTCTCTCTCTCTCTCTCTGGTTCTGGGGTTACGGATGTGAGCCATGATGCTGAGCCTTTGTGTGGATGGTGGGATCCCAAATTCAGGTCTTCATACTTTTGTGGCAAGCACTTTGCCCAATGAGTCGTCTCCTTTGCTCTGAAGAGGTCTTAGACCATTCAGAACACTGTAAGAACCCATAGCACTCATGACTGTCAGAAAATACCCCCAGGAGTTGTTGGGTGCTCACAAGTTAAATGGGTGAGGTCTTTGACCCTTAGGACTGCAGATCGGTTTGTTTCCCATCTGGTAACTTTGATATAGAAGACAAGGCTTAGGAGCTCCCCTTAATCTCATGTGGGAAGACAATGAGAACCTCAGTCCTCTTACGTCCTCCCTGAGCACAGGCCCTCCTCACCTCTCACACCTCGCTGTCTTTGGCCAACTGCCTCTTCCCACTTCTCTCGTGCTCTCGAGATAAAGGGAAGCCGGAGTCTGTTCCCTCTGCCCATCTGCTTCTCCTCCTCCTTTGAAATCTCAGGTGCTTGTGATTTGCTGAGCAAGGGCTTTTCAGCTCAGATGGCTAAGGCGGCCGCTCAGTTGGAGAGGGAGTTTTATGGCTATCATTTGGTATATTTCCCTGCTCACTCATGCCTGCTTTTGCTCATAAATACCCCTACCTCATTCCATGGGAGATAGAAAATGGAGCTTTATCGCCCCGAGTTCATGCTGGCATAAATATTAAATTCATGTAATAATCACAGGGCCTCTTCCTCCACTTCTCTTGGACAGAGTATTGGTAGCCACTGTGAAATCTCTTTTCCCATCAGAGGTTAACAGTCCCTAACTCCTTTTATTTTAAGATTTATTTTATTTTAATTTGTATCTATTGGGGGCCTGGTGAATACAGGTAACCAAAGAGTCCTGAAGAGGACACTGGATCTGCTAGAGTTATAGGCAGTCGTGAACCACCCTACGTGAGTGCTAGGAACCGAACTCAGCGCCTCTGCAGGAACAGTCTGCACTCTTCACTGCTGAGCCATCTCTCCAGCCCTAGGAGTCCCCAACTCCGAGCCAGAGTCTGAGTGTCACTTGCTGACAGCTGTTCTTGGGAGTCAGGACAATCCACCGCATCTTTTCTGACCTCGTCCCTCATCCTGGCAAGTAGTGCCAGGGTTTGCCATGGGCAGTCACTTCTCAATTTCAGAAGTTTATGCTTGTTTTGGTGGGGAGATGAGATTCAAACCCCAGAGCCTGTGACTCTTCAACCCTAGACCCTGGCTGGCCCCTTGTCTTCTTTCGGTGGCAGCAGTGTCCTTCCAATGTGTCCCCATAGTGACTTGGGTGTGGGACTGGCCTTGCCTGCTTCTGACTGAAACAGATTAAGGCGGACTTCCTGTTGGTGTGGGCCACTGTTTGTTGCATCATCCTGCTGACCAGGAAGGGGTGTGTTCCAGTCAGAAGAGGGGCTAAGATTTAACTCAGCAACACACTTTCTACACACACACACATTCACACACTCACACACACACACATTCACACACACACAGACTCACACATGCACACACCACATTCACACACGAACTTACATGCACATACACTTTCACACGTATACTCTCACACTTATAAACACCAGACACACACATACTACACACACCGCACATCTACACCACCACATACATACACACACACCACAAACACTCGCATACACACACCATTCACACTACACATACACCCTATACCACACACATATGTACTCTCTCTCTCTCCCACTTCTCTCTCGCTCTCTCTCTCTCACACACACACACTGTCCCTTACACACACACTCTCACACACTAACACATACACACCACATACACACCATACACACACATCACATACACACCATACACACAAATATACCACATGCACTCACAGAAACACGATACACATAACACACACACAACACATACCAGATAAACACAAACGTGACTTTCAAACCTTGCTCGTGGAGAGCTCACTGTGTACACCACAGCTTCAGATGGCTCCTGGTTTTTCACTCTGCAGCAGCCAATTGAATCGTTGACTCAATTTTAATCCACTGGGGGCTGCTGAGGAAGGCCAGGTTCCTAAATCATACTCCTGACAGGTGCCATATTTCTGAGCCCCAAGCTAAGCAGTGACCTTCTGGTTTCACAGTAACTAGAGCTGGGTGACACTTATAATGAACAGAGTCCATTGAGCCTTCTTAAAATATGGAGAAAACCTGAAATCAGATGGAAGTGTCATTTTGAATCAGGGTACCAGAACTCAGTGATCAATCTCCCACCTGCCTGATGATGCAGAGACAGAAGGCACAAAGACTTCCCCCTGGCAAAGGATTCTGAGATGTCTGCATAGGACAGCCTGCCCCATGCCCAGGGCCAGACTGCACATATGATATATAAAATCACTCCTGAGGCACGCACTGGTATCTGTCCCAAACCTGTGGAAGCAACTGCTTAGAAAGGTTAATCCTGTCTTAATGACCCTCAGACTCTGCATGTGTGTCCAGAGGACCATCTCCGAGCTGCTTCTTGGTATAAGACCCCTCCCCAAATCCAATCATGATAGCCTCTTCTGCCTCGAATATTCTCCATCCCGGACCTCATAGGATAACTCTCTGCTGTCTGGGTCCCAGCTGTGCTTCCCTTTGAAGCTTTCTTGACCACTCACTAAAAAAATCCCTCCTTCCTCCACCAGTCTGAGTCTAGGGTGCCAGTCTGATGCCTTTAGGTGCTTAAGTTGCCGAGGCAGGAGGATGATCAATTCAAGGTTCCACTCGGCTATGTAGTGACTTGTAGCCCAGACATTGTCTTAAGAAAGAAAGAAAGAAAGAAAGAAAGAAAGAAAGAAAGAAAGAAAGAAAGAAAGAGAGAGAGAGAGAGAAAGAAAGAAAGAAAGAGAGAAAGAAGGGAGAAAGGGAGGAAGAAAGGAAGAAAGGAAGAAAGAAAGGAAGAAAGGAAGGAAGAAAGGAAGGAAGGAAGGAAGGAAGGAAGAAAGAAAGAAAGAAAGAAAGAAAGAAAGAAAGAAAGAAAGAAAGAAAGAAAGAAAGTCCTTCCAAGTCCCCCTCCCCATCACTGGTACCTCCTGACCCCATATCCCATATGTTGGCTTTCAGAGCACAGGTCACTCTCTCAAGCTGTCATATTATCGCACCCTCCATCATGGCCTCCCTTCCAGAGAGAAGGGATCTCATATAAGATCCATGAGAACAGGGGTCTCCCAGACAGTTCTTTTTCATATATTCAAGGTGCATAAGATCTGTGTCATACATGCTAAAAGAATGAGTGTGTGGCTAGGCAGGTGCATACACCCAGGCACGTATGAATGCATGCAGACAAATGTGTGCATAGGTGGATGTATGCAAGGATGTATGAACACGTTCAATCTCGATCCAGCTGGAAGATGTTTCTCCTTAGTTGGGTCCTCTGCGACTATTGGAGTCTATACCCTATAGCCTCCCCAAGGCTCCCTAAACGGTCTCCTGGATCCCTGTACCCTTCCCTCCACCTCCTGAGAAGACAACGTTAGTGGTGGGTGAGCCCTGCATGGAGCCAGGTTGCTAGGCAAGCACACCTGTAGCTCCACCAAAGCAGATCCAAGAGAGACCAGACAGAAGCTGCCCCGTCAAGGTGGCCTTTGGACCACCTCTGCCCTGCATGTACTAGCCCCAGGGTCGTCCCACCCCTAAGGCTCCCTTCTCTTTGACTTCACTCAACAAGTGTGACGTTGTCTCTAGTTCACATGTAGGTGTCCTAAACACATGCGACCTCTGTCATCAAAGTTATCCAGTCTGGAGGACAAGCTGAATGCATAAAGAGATGTTTTAAGTCCGAGAGCTAAGACATAAATGCCACTTGGGCGGAGAGTAGACACCATAGCAATGGCAGCTGTCAGAGTCTGGGAAGCTCACCTGAAGGGAGAGAGTAGGGAAGGTATCCCTGGGCAGAGGGAATAGTATCAGCAAAGGCACAGAGGCTCAGAGCATCTGGAGCTGCTCACTGTGAAGGTCTTGGGGGTCCTGTATAAGCCTTGATCTGTAGGCAGCAGGGTTCCCTATGGGCCTGACTCTAAAGGATCTTGTGATCTATCTCATGTTTTAAAAACTCAGAGTATAGGCTGAAATCAAGGAGTGGACATCCCCAGGCCGGAGAGTGGGTGAGGGAATGCAGGGGCAGCAGCTACTCAGAAACAAGAGGAAGTAGAACCAGAAGCCTTTGGGAATCCCTGTGATGGAGGCCAGAGAGAGATGCTAGGAGGGTTTTCCCAAGCCAGAGGGTTCCTGCCCCTCCCACCTGTCAATCACCGTTCTCATCACAGTGATCAAATTCCTGACAAGAAACAACTGAGAAGAGGAGGGGTTTGTCCTGATCACCATCTGAGGGGATACAGACCATCAACAGCAGTGGGGAGCTGGGGACCTGGACATGGCTCTGTGGCAGCCGATGGCATCTGCTTGCTCACATATCAGCTAACCAGGAAGTAGAGACAGGATAGGAAGCAAGATGGAGTCGTGAACCTCAAGATCCACCCATTAGAGGTCCACTTCCTCCAGGTCCCACCTCCCAAAGGCTCTGCAGCCTTCCAAAGCAGTCCCAGCAGCAGAGACAGTGTCCAAACCCATGAGCTTGTGGGGGATGGTCCACATTCAGACAGCAGCGTAGCCTCTCCTTTTGGTCTGATGCATTTGGAGTTGGATACAGGCCTAGGGCTGCTTAGAATGTCAGGAGCCTGGGCTCCTCAGCCAATCCCACATGTCAGTGACTGGACCAGCTTCTCCAGACGCTATGGGGAGCTGGGTCACGTGGCACATGTCTGTAGTTTCAGCCCTTAGAAGGCAGAGGCAGAAGGATCATTGAGATTTGAAACTAGTCGGGAAAGAAAAAAAAAACCTCAGAACCAGAAACCTCTTTCTAGATCCACAAAATCAGAATGCAGTGCCATGGCCTGAGGAGCTGTACCCCTGAACCCAGCAGGTGACTCTGGGAGCCACCACCATGGATAAACAGCATTGGGGGATGGGGGACAGTTCAGTCTTCATTAACATCTGAGAGGAGAGGTAAGAACAGGCCACTCACAGTGGGCACCCCGTCCCCAGGCAAGCCTAGGGTCTTAAAGCTCAGGTCAGTTCAGACTAGCATATTGGTCCCTCGCACACACTGGTCTGTGTCACTCACCATTTGGTTTGTGGACATGCCAGCCATGCAGGGGGAAAGTGGCAGGCCAGCCATGCAGAGGGCAAGCGAGAGGACACGTCGTCCTGAATACAGGCAGAGTGGTGACAGAAGGGTTAGACGCAGATGAGGAAGACAACCTGGGCTGTCCTAAAGCACAGGCCCTGGTACCCTGCCATGTGTCGTCAGAAAATTTAAATGGCTAAAACAGGTACAAAGTGATGGGCCAAACATCCGAGTCTAGGAACAGCGTTCAGGACTAATTTCTAATGAGATTTGCAAAACACTAATTTTCCACAGCAGAAAAATCAAGTCATGCTCATTTGTAACCCGTCAGGCGCAGTGAGATGGGGGATATTTCTTCCCATGCTGTCAGTTACCGCTCTGAGCCAGTCAGAATACAAAGTAGGAGAGTTGGGCCATCAATCAGCACTCTGGGAGCTGATAAATGGAGACAGTTCAAACCTAACATTCGCATTGGCTCCGAGAGCATAAATCGACTTCTCGTGATCTTACTTTAAAAAAAAAAATTACCCTCTGAAGCCAGAGTGAGCAGTTGGTAGAATCATTCTCCTGGATATTTGTTTGTCTCACCTTTAATGGCCATCTTTTCAGAGCGTGCACCCAAGCTATGTTGTAAAATGTCACGTGACTCATAGGGGAAATGACCAGGATTTGAGTTTGTGTCCACCCACCAGGGAGAAGTTTAGAACTTTTTCGTTCACCCATGAGTAACCATCACTTGGGTAGAGACTGTCATAATTTTATGGACAGTCAGAAAGAAATGCATGGAGACTGTCATTTAAGGTGTCCTCTGTTTAACTCCTGGGACACAGGCCCAGGAAGATGAGTGATGTGGATGCCACAGGCCGAGGTTCTGATGGACCCAGGGCCATCGGTCTGGGTGTGGGAGGTGGGTAGTCTACAGCAGTGACTCAGAACATACCAGCAACACCTAGAATGTAGGACAGCTGTGTGCTGGCTCCATTGGCAGAGGGTTCAGCCCATGGCTGCTGGGCTCCATGTGTCTGAGTAGACGGCACAAGAGTGTGTGGTACAGGATCTTCACCTCATTGCCTGTAAGGAACAGAATGCAAGCAAGAGCCCTGGGTCTGGATAAAACCTCCAAAGACACTCCACACTGACCTACTTCCTCCTGTTTCTAGGGCCTTCCAAAGTAGCTTCCTCTGCTGCAGACCACGCCTTAAAAAAAAATGTGAGCCTTCAGGAAACACTCATATCCAAACCTGCAGGCAATACTTCATATTCAAACCATGGCATCAGCCTGGCTAGGGACCAGTCATCTCACATATACACACATATATAGACACACACACTTACTACACACACAACCATGCATGCATGTACACCACACACACACACATGCACATCACACACATGCACACGCCACACACATCACATCACAACACACCCACACACATACACACACAGGCACGCACATTCACACACCACACCACATCACAGGTACACACATGCACACACCACATACATGTACACATGTACACACTACACACACACACAGCAGCCCTTTGACAGGCACGCAACAATGAAGGGAAAAAATCAAAATATCTTTCTATTCAGTAATGGAATCTTCTGGAGACCGTCATGGGAAGGGGTTTGGCTTGGCTTAGTATTTTTGGCTTTACTAACTCTGGGAACTGTGGGAAGTTCCTTGAAGGAACTTGCTTGCGTAAAGCAACTTGACTGAGCTACAGTCCACCCACTGAAAAAAGACACACCGGGGCCAGCAAGGGGGCTCAGCAGATAAAGACACTTGACACCAGATCTGACAGCCTGAGTTGAATTCACTGAGTCTACGTGATGGAAGAAAAGAATCAGCTCTCACAAGTTGGCCTCTGACCTCCACATGGTCACTGTGCCGCGCCCCCACATAAACACGCACACAAAATAAATGTCAAATGAATATTTAAAGACTGTAATTCCCGGTCTTCGGGATGCCTGGCATACTCTTGCAGTCACGTAACCAATGCCACCTTTCACCTCAGCACCTTTTCATCTCCCTGAATAGACACGCTGTACCCATCTTCATCCCCTGGCCTCCCAGACCCTTGCTCTGGGCAGCCACTCACCCACTGTCTGTCTAGCCTACTGCCAGAGTCTTGGTGCTCCTCACGAATGGAACTTTGCAGTGTGTCATTTCCTCGAGGCCCTGTGGCAGAAACAAGAACGTGTGAGCGGCCGGTGGGTCTGGAGAAAAGATATGCTCCTCCATTTTCCCCTCAACTTGATATCATTTTATTGAATGTTCTGAAATGTTAAAAGGGTTTTACAGCAAGTGCCCTTTCATCCTTCACTCAAATTTGACTGTCACCCTCTGGGTCCAGTCTCTCTGGCATATAGTGACATATACTCTCCCCCAAAGATCCCCACCCTCATGGTGAGTCCTCAAGGGGGAGTGGGGGAGGACATCTCTGTGGAGAAGGCAAACACTCGGCTCTGCAAAATCAAATGTCAGTGTGGGGGATTTGAAAAGTCAAGAACATTAGCAAATTGACATTGGAACTCTGAGAGGCACTGTCGGGTCCAAAGAACAGAGGCTCAAAATAGCTACCCAAGAGAGCCATGTCTGAGATGTGAGGCTGGGGGCTGCCTTGGGCTGGGAGGGCTGGTTGGTGACTCTGCTCACCATGCAGATCCGAGACCCTGGGAATATCAGAATGGATTAAAAAGACAGCAGCCCCCGACCCAGCCCTCCCTCTGCCACAGCGCAGCTTTGGGGACTCACGAGTTTATTTTAAGCATCAACGTTGACCTTGCTTTCGGGTGAAGTAAATGAAAACCACTTGAGGGAAGATACTTTCCACGTGTCCCCACATGGCTCAGACATTTGACAGCTGTGATTAGGACAGAGCCACCATTCCCACCAAGGAGTTGGTTATGCAGTACCGTGGGGGTGGCAAAGGACAGGGTGTGAAGGTGCATGGGAGGACAGAGCGGGACACTGGACAGTGAGCTGCACTCTGTATTGCTCTGAGCCTCACAGTGCAACCTAGACGTTCACCCATGGGAGCCTGAGGAGAGACACTGGCTGTCATTGGCCAGCCCACAGCCTGCGCCCAGAAGCAGGTGATTCACTACACTATGTAGATGTGTGGTGTGTGTGTGTGTGTATGTGTGTGTGTATGTGTGTGTGTATGTGTGAATGCGTGAGGGAATGTACACGTGTGCATGCATGTGTGCACTCATACATGTATCTGTGTGCACTCATATATCACATTCATGTGTGTGTGATGAAGAGATGTTAAATTTTAGTTCTATTTTATTGTAAAGATCTGTTTTTAATTAGGTAGTAAGACTAACAATGATAATAACAGTGCATTGGCTGCTTTTTGGTCGCTGTAACCAAACACCTTACAAAGGCAACAGAAGGAAGGAAGAGCTTATTTGGGCTCTCAGCTGGAGGGTACAGTCTCTCATAGCAGGGAAGTCATGGTGACAAGAATGTGGAACCGTCACATTGTGTCCACAGTCGGGGAGCAGAGAGATGTATGTTGGTGTTCATCTTGATTTAGATGGATAGATATATAGGTAGATAGATAGATGATTGATAGATAGATAGATAGATAGATACATAGTAGGTAGATACATAGATACATAGACAGATACATTAGATACATAGATACACACATAGATACATAGATAGTAGGCAGATGGATGGATAGATAGATAGATAGATAGATAGATAGATAGATAGATAGATAGATAGAT
>NW_021604586.1:3229799-3234771 GCF_004785775.1 Grammomys surdaster
GATAGATAGATAGATAGATAGATAGATAGATAGATAGATAGATAGATGAGATAGAGATATTTGAGACAGGGGTCTCCTGCCAAGTGTAGCCTTGAACTTGCTATATAAGCAAGGATGACTTTGAACTCCTGACCTTCCCACCTCCACTTCCCAAGTGCTAGGCATGTGTCACCATGTCTGGTGCTGGCAGGGGAACCCAGGGCTTGGCACCTGCTTATAGAGTGAGGAGAAAAAGCGTGATGCCCATCTCACAGGTCTAGAAAGTACACGAGTTCACACAGACATGAACTCTATGGAAGCTGCGGCTGGATTGTGGGATCGTGGTGCCCGTCTTCTCAGCGTACGTAGAATTTCCCTCCCCCCGCCCCAAGTCCACTGAAGCCATGACCACAGGAGCAGGAGGGAAAGCAGAGCAAGTCAGGGCACTCAGCCGTCCAAGAGCTGTCTCCTCCAGAAGGGCACAGTTTCCGTGATGTCATTTTTATAGTGCAAACACTTATAGATTAGAAGGGCCAGTGAAGTGTTCTGGCATGTGATTATTGATATTATTTTCTTTATTAATATTTTTATATTTATTCATTTATTTGTGTGCACAGGAGTGCTGGGGGCGGGGTGCTCATGTGTGGGTGCCACAGTCCTCTCGTGGAGGTCAAAGGACAGCTTTTCAGGTCCAGTTCTCTCTTTCCACTGTGAGGGTTCTAGAGTTTGAACTCAGGACATCAGGATTGGCAGCAAGCATCTCTAAGCCCTCTCACCAGCCCTTGTTTTCATTTAACTAATGGCTACGGCATTGTCACACAGCACCTAATGTCTGTATGCTTTAGCTGAGGCTGGCGTAACAAACTACCGTACAGAGTGGATGGTTTAGACCTAGGAAAAGATTTTTACATGCTCTTGAGGCCAGAAGTTCAACATCAAGGTTGCTGCCCATCTTTCCTCTGAGGGCTCCTTTCTTGAATGCATGCAGCTGCTTCTCTACGTCCCCAGGTGACATATGCATTGTTGCTCCTTTCCTGCAGGCATGAAGCTGCACCTCCTTGTTCCCAGGTGACACATGCATCAGTGTTCTTTTCCTGCATGCATGCAGCTGTTCCTCCCTTTCCCCAGGTGACTCATGCATTGGTGCTCCTTTTCTGCATGCACTCAGCTCTTCCTCCTTGTCCTCAGGTGACACATGCATTGCTGTTCTTTTCCTGCATGCATGTTTCTGCACCTCCCTGTCCCCAGGTTACAATGCATTGCTGCTCTTCTTCTGAATGCATGCAGATGCTCTTTCTTGTCCCCAGGTGACACATGCATTGCTTCTCTTCTGCATGTGTGCAGCTGCTCCTCCTTGTCCCCGGGTGACCATGCCGCGCTGCTTTTTTCCTGCATGCATTCATGTCCAGGTGACACATGCATCAATGGGGCATAGACAAAAGGAACTTTCTAGAATCTCTTCCTATGAGAACACTAATTCTGTCTGCTCAGAGGCTCACACTGTGACCACACATAGCTCTAACTGCTTCTCTCGAGATACGTCTATAAATGCATTATGGGATTGAGGCTTCGGCAGCAGGATGGCTAAGGGTGGGTGCTAGGATCTCTGGCTTTCCCTCCCTTGGTGCCACATCCTGGCTTGTCACCATTGGAAGTGGCTTGTGGAGCTTGTGACCTCTGAGCTCCCTGAGTCTGGAGAAATCCCATGCGCTCCCTGAGTCTTATGAGCCCCCTCCTCCCTCAAAGAGGGAAAGGGCTTGGTAAGAGAAATAACCCCATCAGCAGGCAGAGAGCCCAGGGAGATCATCTGACCAGTTTTGCTGGCATTTGCAAAGATAGATGCAGAGATGTTAGCATGCCACATGTCTGTACCATGCATGCACCAACATACTATAGAGAGATTTCCTAACCCACCACCACCACCATTTCAGACAAAGTCAACTGGCCACATCTGCTATGATGTAATGTCTGCACTGTGCCCCATTGCCTAGGTAACTAGGCATTTTGGATAACAGTCATTAACTTCTATGTAACTCTTCTCTACTAGGTAGGGATGCTGAGGACATCATTGCTGATGTCTCTGCTTCACACGTGTGGGTGGTGCTTTATCCCCTGGCCTTTTCTCATGTAATATCAGTCATAACATAAATCTGTGTAGTCAAGGCTCTGAGAAGTCCTGCAAAGAAGAAGGGCCCCACCCAGCTTTAGCCCAGTACTCCTCAGGTTTAAAAATCTCCCTTTATGCTTCTTTAGGCTAGACTATTAGAGATGGAGTGCTGTATCAAAGATTGTACAGCCCAGAAGATGTTTCGCTCACCTTCTGCTAAAACATCAGTTTAGTAGCTGCTAAGCCTGAGAATCCTCCGGAGATCTCCTGAGACTTCAACTACAATTAGATGAAAATTTCAAGACAAAAAAAATTGTATGGAGATAGCCTCTTTTTAATGTTATTTGAATGCTTTCTAATGATGTGCATGTGTCTCTATGCATGGGTATATGCACATGAGTTGCAGTACCTGTGGAGGCCAGAGGAGGGTGTCAGAGCTCTGGGAGCTAGGATTACAGACACCCCTCAACACGCGTATCAGAAACTCAGCTGGGTCCTCTCAGAACAGTATGAACCCCTAACTGCTGAGCCATCTCTCAAGTCCATGATAGCCTCCTTAGAAGATCTAACAATCAGGAAGGCCCAAAGAACCACCTGGGTTCTTCCTGAGTTTCCTGTCAGTCTAAGGGAAGTTGACTCACTCAGCAAGGATGAATTCTCCTATTCAAGACGCTAGACAGAAAGACAAAATTAGCCAAATTTTCTTACACAGATGCTCCAACAGGCTCATGGGAGATTTCAGTACCCTGAGATTTATAGCAGATGTTTCTTGTAAACTGAGACAGTAAAGGTTAAGGCGCTAACAGGTGGCCTTTTATCTATTCAACAAACACTTGCTGATATAACCATTAGGATCAGGCCCTAAGGATGGCGGAGAACATGGCAGACACCCTGTCCTGACTTGGTGTTTGCATCTTAGAGGACACTACAATAAGTAGGTAATCACAAGGCCAGTGTGGTCACAGCTTCCGGTCACCTCAGTCCCTTCTGGAGAAGATAACTCAATGGGAGGGCTCACAGGAGATGGAGTTTCCATGATATTAGTGGGACTGGCTGGGAGGTGACATTTGAACTGGGACCTGAAGAATGATGACAAACCCAGCCAGCCCAGGAAATGGGTGGGACAAGGAATTCCCCATGGATATGACAGGTCACATGAGCAGCAGAAGAGAGTTGTGGGCTTTGAGTGAGGATGAGTCAATGGTGGGGAGTGAGCAGGGATCTATCATGAAGCCAAAAAGTTCATTGGTCCTTGGGCCAATCTTAGAGCCTTCTCATATCTGACGTTTGCCCACTCACTCACAGATTCACTCATCACTGGTCAAGGTTTCACAATGAACCAGCCTTGGCTAGTCACAGCCTGTGTGAAGAGCAGTAAGTTCAGCCTCTCTCGGGAGCCCAGCATCTTCTGGAAAAACTTCAGTTTCAAGCTGTGATGTTCAGATTAAATGTCAATTTGCTGTAACCCAGAATCACCTGAGAAGTGGGTGTCAATTGAGGGATGATCTGTGTCAGATTGGCTGAGTGGAGGGTCATGTCCATAGGAAATGTCTTGAGTATTAATTGAGATGGGAAGTTATACCCTGAATTTGGGCAGCACCATTCCCTAGGCTGGGCCCTGGTGTGTGTCAGGTTAGCCAGGGGGGTGTGTCTATAGGAAATGTCTTGAGTATTAATTGAGATGGGAAGTTATACTATGAATTTAGGCAGCACCATTCCCTAGGCTGGACCCAGAACTGTATGACTGAAGAAAACTAAGCTGAGCAGAGCAGCTAGCAGCTGGCAGGGGTACCTTGGTTTCTCTCTGCTCTTGACTGTGGGTATGGGGTGACCAGCTGTCTCAAGCTCCTGCCTCTGTGACTTCCACACAGTGATGCACTGGACACTGTGACTGCAAACCCCTGAACCCCTCTTCCTGTAACTCTCTCTCTTGGTCTAGATGTTTTATCACAGTGACAGAAATGAAACCAGAACACAGGGAGTTGGGTCCCTTGGCAAAGGTGTGTGTGACCCAGACTGATCTCCCTGCCTTGCTCTCTGCAAATGCCCCACCGCCACAGCAGAAGGCTGTGGGAGGTACTGGATGGAGTGGGGATGAGGGTGTGGCTGCTGTGCACTGCAGGAGGAAGGCTCCTCAGAGTCTTCACAGAGCAGGTATAGACTGACAGCTTGAGCCATGAGCCTGGCTTTGTGCTCCTCTGGAGACCTCACCACTGAAGCTCAGTCACCCTTGGTCCACCAGAACCTTGCCACTGTCCCTGAAGTCAGCCTCCCTCAGGAACACAGCATCTGCCGATGACTGCTTAGACCCCCATCGTGAGAGGAGACTGCCAGCTCAGTAATGCATCTTGCTGGTCCAAACTTCCTCCTCCTCCTCCTCCTCCAGGCAGCCTTCCAGACTGTGTCTGTTGACCTTCAAGGCACAGGACAGGTTCAGCCATCCATCTTACAAGATGCCCAGAAGAAGGTCAGCTCGTTAGCGCCTTCTGGAAGGTGACAAGCCTCTGTTCAGCTTGGTGGCTGATGGATTCTGAGAGTCAGGTGCTGGCACAGAGCCATGTGTGTCCATTAACCAACCCAGTGAAATCTCAGAACAAACACACACACCAACATCCAGGCTGGCTTCTGAGCCATGTTCTCCTTTCCTGGGGAACTTACTGCCTGAGAGCTTCCCTGGAGAATAGCCCCAGTCAGACACCCCCAGGCCAGTGGCATCAATAAACTGGGGATGAACCTTACCTGCATGCAGTACGACTGGACTGTGTGGAGGGGACTCGCCATGGCCATGTGCTGTCTGAAACACTGAAAAGCAGACCATTCTATTAGTTTAAGGCGTGTGTGTGTGTGTGTGTGTGTGTGTGTGTGTGTGTGTGTGTGTGTGTGTGT
>NW_021604586.1:3234781-3239455 GCF_004785775.1 Grammomys surdaster
TGTGTGTGTGTGTGTGTGTGTGTGTGTGTGTGTGTGTGTGTGTGTGTTGGCAGATACCCTAACCAAAGAGACCAGAAGACTCCACTGTTGTCAAAAGTTAGTAGCCAGCTAGTTGTTCTCCAAAGAGGACAGCCAAGACAGAAAGATAACTCCCAGCAGGAACCGAAAGTCACTCAGAATGGAGGAAGAAAAACATTAATGAAGAGTCTGTTACCCTAACCTTAGGTTCTCACTGTGAACACTGATGGATCTATGCTGGCTGCTTTTAGTATCATGCTCCCAACAGTGTTCTGAGACAACACACACCACGCTCCACACCCGACAAGCTGTACACGGATGAAGCAGTTGTCTTTTCAACAAGTTGGGGGCTTCACCTACCTTCCGAAGCTTCCCCTGGGCTGCTATTTGCTCCCTCCTCTGAAGTACCCATAAGCTCCTCTCTCACCCTCCTCTTCTGGTGATTTCCCCTCTCATGCAGTAGCTTGTCCCGGGTTTCCTTATGTTCTCAAACATTCCTGACCCAGCTCTGAACATCCTGCCAGGCGCTGGCTGCCTGTGTCTTGCTAAGATGGACACTGTTGGTGTTGGTCTGCAGTTTTGGAGCTGTTTTAGTCCTTTCAGCATTTCTCAGCGACTCTGCTGACCAAGTAGAGGACAAGACTCAGCAAGGTTTAGGGATTGCGAGATAATTCCAGACACAGGAAGGAGTTCACTCAAGCCCAGCGTATAAAATATTCGAGGGCAGAGCAGTCCCATGGGGCTCTTTCATATATGTGTTCTTAGGCCTAAGATGTGCCCAACAGCATGAAATACAACACATGTAAATACAGAGGAAAAGAAGGGAAATGAAGAGAGAAGGGAGGGAAAAGGGTAGAGGTCTGATGGCATGTTGTCCCAGGCTTATAGTCCCAACAGACGGATGGAGGATGGCACTAATTTAGCTTTGACTATGTAGTTAGTTCTAGGCAAGCCTGGGCTAGAGTATTGGACTCTATCTAAAAAAAAAAATCCAAGATAGATGATAGATGGATGGATGGATAGATAGATAGATAGATAGATAGATAGATAGATAGATAGATAATTGATAGACAAGGACCTATCATACGTAGAGAAAACCTAGAAACCTTGTACACATCTCAGCTGGAGAGCCAATGACATAGAGCAGCCAGATCATGTGACCTTCTCTAGACAAACAAAAGCTGTCTGAGCCTGGGAGACAGAGAGCCAGGTTGGAACCACTGTTCTGCCATCTAAAAACTACTGTAATACTTTGGACAAGTGCTAGTTCACTCTGAACCACTTTGAACCTGCTTCCTCTTCTGCAGAATGATGTGATTGTACCTGGTGAGGCATCTTCTGGGGAAGGGGGAGTTATGGACCTGTGCTCCCACTTATAGGTTCTGCAGGAAGCAAATACTGAAGACAGAAAACACTTGTGGCCCACTGTGAGGGAAATTGTTCTCATGGCCCTTGCCATGAGTGTGATCAAATAACCACGTGTGTAATAATATCCTGTTTCCTTTACTGGGATGTGTATTATTCACTTTTCTCACCGCTGTGATAAAGTATCTCGCAAAAGCAACTGAAGGAAGTAAGGGTCTGCTTGGGCTCGTGGTTTGATGGGACTGTCCATGGTGGCGGGGAAGACGTAGCGTGGGGAAGGTGTGGCGGCAGAAGGGTGAGGCAGTTGCTTACATTGTGTCTCCAGCAGGGAAGTGGGGGATATGAAAGCCAGCCCTCAGATCACCTTCTCCTTCTGATTATATCTAGGATCCTAGCCATGGGATGCGGCCATCCGTAACCAGGGCTTGTATTCTCTCCTCAGTTCCCCTATTCGGGAAACACCCTCATAGATACACCCAGAAGTGTGTCTCCACGGTGATCTAAATCCTGTCAGATTAAGGATCTTAATGCCTTCCCATCTTCATCACTCAGGGTTCTCCATGTGTAGCCATGGATGCTAACTCCTTGTCTTTCCTCCAATTCCCCTGTTTTATACTCCTTTGTAATTGTCAGTTAGCCATGGACGCTAACTCCTTGTCTTTCCTCCGATTCCCCTGTTTTATACTCCTCTTTGTAATTGTCGGCTGGCCCACCCTCAGCTTGCCACATTGCCTGCACCCAGAGCTCCCGGAGCTGGCCCCCAATCCGACTGTGCCTTTCCAACACCGACACCCACACAAGGCCGGGGCTTGGAAAGAACTCAGAGCATGTCCGCAAGGCTACATTACGAACTGAAATGAGCTCTGTTCCTAATTTGATTCTTCTACTTCTTTTTTTTTTTTCCACTCCTGTAACAAGCAAAGTTCACATTACAGATAAATTGCCCGGAAATTTCAATTTAATAAGGCATATGCGTTTTTCGGGTCCAGAAGCACAGAAAACATTTTGCAGGGCTGGTATTTTCATACTGAAAGGTTTATTAAAAGGACAGCTTTGAAAATGTCAGAAATTTACATAGTGTGTCTGGCCAGTTGGCTCAAAAGGGCTGATTTAACAAAAGTACTCAAGAGGCATGACGTGGAAGAGCCTGTTGGCAGGTGGCCTTGAGCTGAGGTCTCCTGTGGGGCAGGGAGGAAGTCCCTGCCACTCCCCGACTGTCAGTTTGGATCGTGGGGGTGGTGTGAGCTGGCACAGGTGTGGGACTTGGCAGTGGAGTAGCCCTTGACCCCCGTGTCCATTAGATGAGTTCTGACCAAAGGCAGCAAGCAGAGCAGTAAAAGCACGTGAGATACACATACACGCTCAAGGTGCTATGAAGAGACATCAATTAAAACACAGGTAAACACAGGAAAACAAACTCAGATGATCTCAGGAAACAGGTAAATAAGTATGGACGGCTCGTTGTTGACTCTCTCTCTCTCTTTGTGTGTGTATGTGTGTGTGTGTGTGTGTAGGTGTGCCCATACATGTGTGTATACATATATATAGATAACAAAGGTCGACGTGGGGTATCTTCCTTTATTTAAGAGCACTTCAGCTTATTTCTCTAAGACAAGATCTCTTTCTGAGCCTGGGGCTCTCCAGTCCTGCTAGGCTGGACAGGAAGCCCTGAGGGTTTTCCTTTCTCCGTATCTCCCCGTGTCATGCTGGGAACCTGAGCTCAGCTTTTTAAGCTTGTGCAGCAAGTGCTTTGCCAACTGAACCACGTCCAGCCCCTACCTGGCTACTTATTTTAATGTTTATTGTTGTTTCCTTTAATTATGCACATGTATGCGTGTACATGTGTATGCATGAATGTGTGTATATGTATGTGTGCGTGTGCACATACACACATGAGTGTAGTTGCCTATAGAGGCCAGAGGAATGAGAACCTCTCAAGATGGGGTTACAGGCAGTTGTGGGCACTGGAAAACAAACTTGAGTCTTCCAAAAGAAAAATAGGTGCTCTTAGCGGCTGAGCCATCTCCCTAGACCCTATCCAATTACTTTTCTTTTTGAGACAAGGCCTCACTTACAGTCCTGGCTGGCCTGGAACTCCCTATGTAGACCAAGCTGGCCTCAAAGTCACAGGGACTCACCCACCTCTTCTTCCCCAGTGCTAGGATTAAAGGAGTGTGCCACCCCACCCATCCTCCCCCTGGTTACTTTTTAAGGTAGAGGAACACTACAGCATCATCCCTCAAAGCCCCATCTTGCCTTAGACCCAGGGCACCTCAGGCTACTAACGCTGGGAGCTCTATGGTACTATCAGTTCTGAGATCATGACGCCAGGCACAGATGTCAACTCAATGCCTCTGAACAGGAGACAGCAAGGCAACCTGTGAATTCACTGAGGAGTCACAGCTTCAAAAGCCAACAGTAAGTGGCATTGAGAGAGACAGCAGCACCACTGGACACCAGCCTGAAAAGCTGGGTGGCTTAATTCCGTTTTTATTTATGTTCTGAACTGAGTTGCGTCATGTGGGAATAAAATATGGTCCATTTAAAATCCTCATTATTTTAAATCTATTGAACCACAAGTCATTCCTGGATCCACCGTGAACCTGTCACCTGTAAAATGAGAAGCAAATGTCAGCTTTCTTTGTATGCTCCCGCTGCACGGTGAGTCCCACTGAAAGAGAAAAGATGCAGCTGGCACGATGAAGGTGTGCTTGGCACGGCGCACACCTCCAGCCTCAGCACTTGGAAAGCCAAGATGGAATTTGGGAGTTCAAGGCCAGAGTGCTCTACAGAGTAAAACCCTGTTCCAAACACCAGGGGCTGGGATGAAGTTCAACAGTAGGGTCCTTGTCTGGCATGCACAATGTTCCATGTTCAATCTGACTGTAGGTACCCCACTTGGCTCTAGGGACAGTACCTAGCCTTGAACACGAGGAACAGACAGCATGCTGGGTAAAGTCCAGCCCCTGGAATCCAAGGTACTAGCATTGAACTCAATCTCTACTGTGTGGTAGCTGGGCTACTTTTGTTGGGTTGCTAAAACTTTAGGTTTTGTTTGCTGTATCTTAAGAGCAAGGGTAATGCGGTTTGGTAGGGCCATTGTGAACCATAGAGGCGGAAGTGTGTTACTCTGCAAGCCCAAAGCTGGGCATAGGTACAGATTCCTTGCTTAGTCTAGTCAACTTTGATCTCATCCTCACATCAGAGAGCTTAGACAATGCCCAGGATGACTGAGCCACACAGCCCACAGCCAGCCACAGCCAGCCACAGCCAGCCACAGCCAGCCACAGC
>NW_021604586.1:3239465-3252433 GCF_004785775.1 Grammomys surdaster
AGCCAGCCACAGCCAGCCACAGCCAGCCACAGCCAGCCACAGCCAGCAAGAATCTGTGTCGGTGATTAGTACCACAAAGATGTCACATGGGGTTTCTGAGAAAAGCTGTGGAGTGGGAGAGTAGAGTTTTGGCAAACCAGGGTGTGAATCGCCATTGGATGAAAGGCTGGTGTTGAAGGCAATGTGTTCTCCAGGGTAAGTCTTTTAAGGAACTCTGAAGTGATCGTTGAGACAACCGGGGTGTGTGAGAACTGCAATAGTCTGGAGCCGTCTCTCCATCCCTCCTAACATGGCCAACACTGTGAGAGCCTTGTTCCCAGGGCTCTGCAGTACAGGATAGTTACAGAACATCACATGCAAAAATGCACAGTGGCCTAAAAGCTACAGCACTCTCGGGTGCCCTGCATGGAGCCTGAGACTCATAGGGGCTTCTTCAGATGCACAGACCCAGCCATTAGCTATCCCCAACTCACAGCAGGGCTTTGCCCTGCTGGGCTTGGCACAGAAGACACATGTCCTCTAGACCACGCCTTGGTTTCCTTATCAGTGAAGGGACCTGATGGTATCTCTGGGCCTGCCAGCTTGGTGTGCAGGCTGGCAGACACTATGTCGGTACAATTGTGCATGTAAGGTCTTGTTGTGATACAGGAGGCTGCTCTCCTATATATGGTCATTATTATTTGAGTGCTATACCAGGATGCTATCACAGGAGAGTCAAGACCAGAGATCCACCTTGGGCTCTGTTCCTCAGATACTGTTCACCTTCTTCTTTAAGACATTGTGTCCCACTGTCCAGGGTCTCAGATTAGGCTAGGCTGGCTGGCTTTTGAGTCCCATGGATCCTCCTGTCTCTGTGTCCCTAGAGCTGGGATTACAAACACATGTCGCCACTCTGGCTCAGTTTTTTCCAAGGATTCTGGGAATCAAGGTCAAAAAACACATTATCAACTGAGCTATCCCCCACCCCACCCATCTGCCACCAAAGCATGCAAGCCCTGTCTCTGCAGCAGTTTCAGGATCAGGGACAGAGGGTGTCTGTAAACATGCTCTGGTCCTCTCTAAAATGGCATCCTAGTGACCGCCTCTGACCAGGTTTCCCTCCTCTGCTTGCCCCCTCCATTTGTGTGTCCCCTCCTTTCCTGCCACTTCTGCTCACTCCTGCCTTGGTTCAGGTGTGACAACTTCTGTGAGGTCACTGGGGATACCCTTATTCCGAGGCAATGACTGATCTAAGTGTCAGTCTGTCCTGTCTGTCCCTTCAATATGGCTCATCCCCCACCTGCTCTACAGGAAGTGCACACCAGGGTGTGACAGAAAAGAGCCTGGGCTGTGGCTGAGGAGAACGACTGTGACTTTGGCCTCCATGAATGCCAGGCAGATCCTAAGAGCCCACCCAACCCCCCGAGTGAGGTCGTCGCTAGCAGGAAAGGAGGCTTTCCTGTCACCTGTACAGCACAGGGCATGATCAGAGAAACCTAACAAATGAGGAACTGGAACAGAAAGGTTTGGGGGTTAAGCATGGCCTGGCGCTGAGCCAAGGAGCCAGGGCTCTATGCTCAGTGCACACCTCTTCCCTCTAACTTGGATGCAATCTGACGTTTGGGATATTTCCCCCCTCAGGTACTCTGTTTACAAGGACCCAGCAGGCTGGCTGAGTATCAATCCCATCAATGGAACCGTTGACACCACAGCTGTGTTGGACCGGGAGTCCCCATTCGTCCACAACAGTGTGTACACTGCCCTGTTCCTGGCCATCGACAGCGGTAAGTCACTTGGGAAGGATGATCAGGGTTCATGTGTCACTCTCTGGTGTGTTTGTGTGTTTCTTCTGAATCGGGTGTGGGGCGTTCCTGAAGAGAAGGAAGCGAGTGGGAACAGAGAAAACATTGCTACTCAAATATGTATCAGGTCAGTGACATTCCCAAGCCAGGGAATCTCGGTCTTTGTGGAAAGGTAAATATGTCCATCCAGGAATCAGAGCTGGGGCTCACAGTACTCTCTCAAGGATGGATCCCAGGTTAAAGGGCCACACCAGCGCTGTTTGTCTCAGCCTTGTGTCTCAGCTGCATAGGAGGTCCTGGGATGGAATGGGAGAGCATATCACTGACCCCGGAACTAAACTGTCCCCACGGATTTGTTTCATCTTGACACAATTCCATGGAAAGACACAGGATCCTTCCAGCCGGTTGCTGCATGATAACAAAATTCTGCTTCTTCAAAAGCTAATTCAGTATCTGATGCCAGACTCCATGCTGGATGCTGGGGACACGGCAGTGAGTGAGCTAGAACCTGTCTCCTAAAACACGCGTGCAAGCAGCCTGTGTGGCACCTCAAGCACTCCCTGTTCTTGGGGGATCAGACTGTGTGGCAATGGCAGACACAGAGAGAGTCCTTAGGAGACATATGGTGGCTTGCACCAGTCACCGAAGCAGATGAGAAAGGATCAGGTTCTGGAAATGTCATGGAGATCTCGAGTACAGAGCTGGCAGGGTCTGCCGTGAACTGTTACTGAGGTTTCTGTCAGGCTGTGTGTTTCCAAGTTCTTGGTGTCTTGCTCTAAGATCTGAAGAAGTGTGTGCAGATGACAGAACAGCCAGAGATTTTATTCAGAAGCAAAGGTGCAGGCCGGATATGAGGGAGCCACCGGCTCTGGGTAATATCTACGCCTGAGCAGCGGGTTACATTTCAGCTGTCCTTTTGAGGGTTCAGAAGGAGAGAGGGTTAGTTCAGGGGTGGGTATGAGTAGTTTTGCTTTGAATGGCAGGCTTGGATTATGTGAGACTTTATTAACAGCCAATGTCCTTTCCCATGGTGCATCTGATCGTAATTATATGCACAGCCAATCGTGCAAACGCAGGAGGCAGTAAATAGAGGGTTTCCTCTAAAAGTTCACTCAGAGGATACAATTTGCCTGACTGTGAACATACCTGAAACCAGTTCAGGCTGGATCAGTGCCCCTAGTTCAAGATCTATTTCAGGGGCAGGGATGAGGGTTGAGGCCGAACTAAAATGTCTATTCTATCAAATACACACAACATATCTCTTTTTGATTTTTGTAAAGTGAAGCTGTTCCAAGTTAAAGACTGGGTATTGAGCCTTCCTAGGTCAAGACTTCATGGGCTTTTTATATATGCCTAATGGTACTCGGCAGCAGGGTGTGAATTAAGAACCTCCAACCCAGCTTCATGAGGACACACATGGTACAAATGAGCCGTCGGTGGCACACAACAGACAGCGTGAAGTCAGCCCATGAGTGTCACCTACAACGTCAGAGCTGTAAGGGAAAGAAGGAGGGAGTTGGAAAAGGAGAGGCCAGGCTGCCTCTGCTGCAAATGCCTATGAAGAGGTCACTTGGATGGCTCTGGGAAGGTCATAGCTTCAAAGCATCACAGATGATAGGCGCGGAGAGGGCTCTGTGGATAAAGGTGCTTGCCACCAAGCCTGACAACCTGAGTTCTATCCCCGGGGCTCATCTGATAGAAGAAAACCAGCTTCTGCAAGTTGTCCTCTGACCTCCACACATGGGCCATGGTATGCACATGCCTCCATCCATAAACACGTACACTAAAAATAAATTAAAAGTATCTCAAGTGGCCAGAAGACCCTGAGTTCTTGAGGTAGAATTGTTGTACTGAACCAGCTCATGGACAGTCACTCAAGACACCAAGACAGTAAGAACCAGAGCAGACGCTGAGAGAGAGGTCCTTGTGTCTAGAGAGCTCATGAGTTAGTCAGGTAAACGGGCTGACCCATTAAGGGTCATACCTGTTCTGACCAGCGTATGACCTGTGGGGCCTGTTGAACTCTGTTGACCAGGAGCCCAGAAAAGCCCCTCCTCCATCCTGAGATAAAGAATATCACAAGAGGGGATAGCAAAACTTAAAGATAGGTAGGCTGGTGTAAAGTAGAACATTCTAGTAGCCCTGGAGAGGAAGAGTCTGGGAGTTGGGTCATGAGTCAGGCTACAAGTGTGTGAAGATGAGAGAGGGGTCGCTGTGCATGGGGTCATGTGGCCAGCTTTGGGATGCTAACTTAGACTGGATTCTGTCACTCACTCACTTCCAAAACAAACTGTTTTAGAAAGACAATTCTCAATGCTAAGATGTAAGGTTGGTCGGATGAGGGTTTATTCAGTTTATAATCCCGGGTTACGGTCCAACCTGCCAGGAATGGCCCAGTGGCAGGCATTTGAATCAGTTAGTCACATTGTATCAATTGTCAAGAGCTGAAAGAAATAAATGCATGCACACCCACCTGCTTGCTAGCTAGCTTTCTCCGCTCTTACACAGGTCAGCACCCTGCCTAGGGAATGGTGCCGCCTACAGTGGGCTGAGTCTCTCCACAAAATGAACAATCAAGACAGTCACTCCATCACAAATGTGCCCACAGACCAACCTAATCTAGACAGTCAATTAAGAGACTCTTGGAGGTCATGTCAAGTAGACAGTCCAAACTAACCATCAAAGTGCAGCGTTCATTACATCTTAAAAGAATGTGAACACGAAGGAAGTCAGGGTACTAATCTACTAAACAAACTGCACAAAGGGTATAAATCTTAAAACAGAGAAAGGAGGCATAGGGCTCCCAGCCTAGAGATCAGGAATGACTCCATTCAACAGACAGGGAGCTTACTAGTCCCATCTGGCTTTGAGATAAATACTGCACGATGTCTCATGAAATGCCGGCAGTAAAGGAAGGAACAGTGGTGGCAGTGATTGATGAACAGCTCCGTGACACCACAACACCAGGCTCTGAACTGAATGCAAACATCTGAACATCAATGAAACCCATTTTTCTGTGCAATTAATACAAAGAATTTCTGTGCAATTAATACAAAATTAATACACATTAATTTTGTTCCAGATTTATTTATTTATTTTATGTGTCTGAGTGTTTTGCCTACATGTACAGCTGTGCACCAAATGCATGCCTAGTTCCTGCAGAGGTCAGAAGAAAGTGTCTGATCCCCTGGAAGTAGAGTTATGGACAGTTGTAAGCTACCATGTGGGTGCTGGGAACTGAACCCAGGTCCTTTACAAAAGTAGCAATTGTTCTTAAGCACTGAACCATCTCTCCTGACGCTATACACTAATTTTAAAGATGTTTTGACTTCTGGCCTTTTTTTTTTTTAAAGTATCCAGAGACTGGGGAGATGACTTAGTGGGTAAACGTGCTTGCTGCCAAGCCTAGGGCCCTGAGTTCAACCCCAGGTCACATAATAGAAGGAAAAAAAATTTTCTGCAAGTTGTCTGACTTCACACACATACATGCACACCCATATATGCACACATGCACAATCAAACACACATGCACAACCATATATGGACACATGCACACATACAGGTACAAACACATACACATACAGGAAAGCACGTGTATGGACATGTACACTCACATATACAAATGTAATTTCTAAAAATTTACTATCCAGACCAGCATTTTTTCAGTGTGAACGTGTAGCTCAGTGCTGCATCCAATCTCCAGCACCACATATGAAAAGATAGAAAGATTCCTCTAGGGCATCGGTTTCTTACCTTTGGCTTTTCCATCCTTCACACTACTGGAATTTTCCATGAGGTTGAGTTTTACTGTGGTTCACACTAGCTGTCTGGTTTCTAAGGGCATCCTATAAAGCTCGTGTTTCTGCGAAGTGGGAGTGAGTGGTCTCCATTGTTTTCTCAAGGTGTGGTGCACAGAGGGCGCCTGTGGGGCCTGTTGAACTCTGTGACTCAGTTTCTAAGTAAACCAAGGAGGTTTATTCCTGCTTAGAACATCGCTGTGAGGAAAGAGCCAAGCCCTCCTGACCCTCGAAGCTTCTCAGCATTAATTGCGCCTGCACGGGGCCGGGTTCATGTAAAGAGCAGAGCCCAGGCTGATGCTCCTGCACTCGAGAAAAGCCAGCCTGGGTGGACCCTTGCCTAACTCTCTTACCACTAACATCAGACAAGGAAATTCAAAACCTGCTGCCACAGATGTCGCCAGAGGATGGAAATGTCCCCAGAGGTGTGAGCAGGAAACGGGCTGTGATTAGTAACCACACAGAACTGTTGTGAGGGATGGCCATACTGAACAGAGCCCCAGAGAGTGGACACACCCAGCAAAGGCCTTGTCCCTCAGAGGGAGTTGTGAGCCAAGGCTGCTTTGACACTTGCTGGAGACTTATCTCTGGTATTAGGTTTATCTGGGGGAAACCAATTTATCCGGCACAACAACAGGTGTCTCAGTTTTATCCAAAGCGAGGGCTTGTGTTTATTAATTTGCTATGAAGTCGGCTCTTTGATAGGATGAAAGACTGTGAGGATTTTTGTCATTTAACGCCTGGAAAGCTAAATCTCCCCAAAGTTGATTTTCTGCAGACTGACAGTCACTCTGGAACTTGTGCCCAAACACAGCGGTAAAATGCTGGGCTTCGAGAAGTGCCAGGTTGGAGGTAGCTGCAAACCTAGAAAGTTCCAGCAATACCCACAACCTTTAATGTAAAATCATCAGAGTTACAGACACAGCGAGAGAGAGGAGCTGGTCCTAAGACAGTGAAAGCCTTGTGCATCTGATTCTGTGTTAGAGGCAGTCATCCGTCCCTTCTTCCCCCTCCCACACCCCATCCTCTCTCTCCATTCCCCCTCCTCAAGGAGAGAGGGGGAAAAAACAGAAACACTTGTGAGAGTCAGGTGGAGACACAGGGGGGAGGGGCACATTGCAAACTTGAGAGGCTTTTCCATTATGGACTTCCTTTTCTGCATATTTTAAATCTTTCATGTAAGTGTACCCACTCAGGACTGAATGTGGACATGCACATATGTACAGATGCCCACTGTCTTAGTCAGGGTTTTACTGCTGTGAGCAGACACCATGACCAAGGCAACTCTTATAAGGACAACATTTAATTGGGGCTGGCATACAGGTTCAGAGGTTCAGTCCATTATCATCAAAGTGGGAACATGGCAACATCCAGGCAGGCATGGTGCAGGAGGAGCTGAGAGTTCTACATCTTCATCTGAAGGCTGCTAGTGGAAGCCTGGCTTCCAGGCAGCTAGGATGAGGGTCTTAGAGCCCACACCCACAGTGACACACCTACTCCAACAAGGCCACACCTTCGAATAGTGCCACTCCCTGGGCAGAGCATCAAACCATCACACCCACAGAGGCCAAAAGTGGGTGTTAGATTCCCTGAAACTAGACTCCCGATGTGGGTACCATGAACAAAACCACACCAGGGACCACACCCTCTCTTCAAGAGAGCAGCAGACTCTCTTAACCACTGAGCAGTCTCTCCAGCCAGCATCCCAGGGGACTTTCAAATGACAGTTCGAACCTCCTGCAGTCTCACAAGAAATAAGAGACCAAGTAGAGGAACCCAACTAAGTTCTCATTTACCTGAAGGTGCCAGGAAGCTGAGATGACTATTGAGATGGGCTGCTCTTCCAGGTCCAGAGGAGCTGTGTCTCCTGCAGCCTTCAGGAGCTGAGCAGCCTGAGGCCATGAATCACACCAGAGGCGCGCCAGATTTGACCGTTTTATATTTGAAGCCTGGCCTCACCACTCAGCTCCACACACAACCCTGCAGAGGAGGCAGGACCTCAACCTGTCTGGGAAAAGTTCACAGCAGGAAACAATCAATTCACTCCTATAGTATATAATCTTCAACTCATAATCTAAAACAGCAGTTCTCAACCAGTGGGTCAAGATCCCTTTAGGGGGTCAAACAACCCTTTCACAGGGAGTCACCTAAGACCATCAGAAAACACAGATACATTATGATCCATGAGATTACAGTTACAAAGTAGCAACATCAACAACTTTATGGTTCGGGGGTCACCATAACGTGAAGAGCTGTATTACAGGGCCACAGCACTAAGAAGGCTGAGAACCACGGTCTATAACATCACCAGGCCTGCAGAGAAGGATGAACTTGTAACTGGTAGTCAAAGGGAGAAGCCGACTTGTGAGGATCCCGATATTTGAGAGGGCATGTTCAAGGACTGGACGGAAAGAAAGGACTCTCATCCGAAGCTCGGGACCTGCAATAAATATTCAAGAGGCTGTTGCAGAACTGAGATGTATCCCTCCAGAGCTCCGTCCTTCCTGGCGTAGATTTAACGGCAGAACCAGGATTTGCGATGTGTGACCCAAAAAACGCCCAACACGAAGCACAGAGAGAGTGAAGAATTGGGGCACATGAGACGTTAGTGGGGTGTACTCATTAATTCTCTAATCATGCTCAGCACAAGCCTGACAAGAAGCAACTTAGTGGGGAATTTGTCTGAGAGGGTGTGGTCCATCAGGGCAAGGGCGGCGCGGCTGTAGGAAACGCATGGAAACAGGCTGGAACCCCTAGGACACGGCCCTCCCCCAAGACTCACTTCCTCTAGCTAGACTCCACCTTTGAAAGGTTCAACAACCTCCCGAAACAGCGCCACCATCTGGAGACCAGGTGTTCAAACACCTTTTGGGACACTACTAATCCAAACTGGAGTCACAGGACAGGAAGTGATGTCACGCCGGGCAGCTGTTGAAGATCAGGCACTTTCCCAGACAGATGGAGGACATGAAGGTCATCAAACCCCAGGATGAGCCTGAAACACATCTGAGGGCACATCCAAACCAATGAAGATAGATCGTGGAGAAAATGTCCAAAGCGGTCTGGGAACGAAACAGAACTCGACCTCGAAGGCCCGGCCCAGCATTCGCAAGGTTCTGCTTCCCCTTCCCGCGGCATGCAAAACTGAAAACAGCCTTGGCTACGTGTCTCACTTCTGTGATCAAATGCCTTACACGAGCCACTGAAGGGAGAAGGGATCGCTTGGGCTCAGGACACATGAGCAGTCATGATGAGAGGGCATGGTAGCCGGAGAGCGAGGCTTTCCCACTTGTACAACACAAATAAAAGTAAGTCATTTAAACATCTAAATGGCCTAAGAAGAAATCAAATAATCTTAAATACCCCAATATTTATGAAAAAAATTCTTCGTTGAAATCCTTCCAAACTAAGCAAGCTACGGGCACAGATGGCAGCTTCGTGTTTCCAAACATTAGAGACGGAGGAATACCAATCTCACAGAAACTCTTTCAGAGAGGAGAAGGAAGGGACGCTTAGCAACTGTTTTTACAAGATCGTGTCTAATCTAAAACATGGCAAAATCTTTTTTAAAAAATTAAAATCACAAACAAATCTCACAAGCATACATTTTAAAATCCTAAAAATAGTAATGAGCCCAACAGAAATGATAAACATCACCCTAACACCGGCATTACAGATGGTTACATTTGAGGGGCCAGGAAGACGGCTCAGCAGTTACGAGCTCTTGGTGACCTTACCGAGGACCCCAGATTGGTTGGCAGCACCGGGGTAAGGTGGCTCGCACCCGCCTGTAATTCCAGCTCTAGGGAAATCCAACGCCCTCTTCTGGCTTCCATAGGTATTACACCCGGGTATGGAGTAGGGAAGGCACATAGAGAAAAAGAGAGGATGGAAGGAAGGAGGGGGGCGGGGGTTACATACTGATTGATGATTTAAATGTCTACTTATCATACCTGTGTATTTAGCAAACTAGGAAATGTCCTTAATCTGGTTTGAGCTCCCAGGCATTGCTGCTGTTTCAGCCAACAACTTGCTAAACAGTGAAATCCTAACATCGTTTCCCTGAGACCTGTCATCTTCAGAGCAACGGGGGTGGGGGTGGGGGGTGGAAGCAGATTATCAGGCTTGGGAATTAAAAGAAATAAAACTTTTATTCACGGAGACTGTTAGTGAATTTAACCAAGTCATCAGAGCACAGGAAAGTGTTGGAAGGTAGTATTTTTATTTCTTGAGACAGGGTGTCACTATGTAGACCTGGCTGGCCTAGAACTCACTATGTAAATCCACCTCCCTCTGCCTCCTGATTACAGGTGTGTGCCACACCATGCCTGGTGGGAAATGGAATTTTAAAGAGACTCAGTGGTCACAGAAAGCCAAGCGAGATATAGACATAAAGAAAGATGTCCGTCCGATTTCTCTGTGCACGCTGAAGCTACAATTAAAAACCTAAGAGCTTTTTGTGAAGCCAACTGTGGTGTGGCCTTGTGGGTAAAGCTGCACCGTTAACATCTGCTGCCAGGCTGGAAGTACACGATGACCCAAAGAATGTCACATTCACATCCATCGTGATGGGTTAGAAGGGTTTACGGGGGTTGGGGGTGGGTACTTACTAAGCAATGGACAGCCCCCCTCCTCTCTCTCTCCCCAACGCCCTCCTCCCCCACCTAATCCTAGAAGTTGGCACAAAACTGGATGCAGAGCGCCACCTAGTGGTAAAGATGTGAGGTGCCCACAGACTCAAGTACTAAGGAAAGCAGACCCTGGGAGAGTTAAGTATTTTTTTCCCCTAAGAAGGGGTTGTGCTGGTCTCTGAGAACAGTGTAGCTATGGAGTCTGCGTTTTGCTTGCTGCCACCTGGCATCCAGAGCAGCTGAGCAGCGGCTTGCTGGGAGATGCAGCTACCCTGGACAGGATTCGGAGGCCCAGCCTTCCATCTACATGAGTGGGGAGGTATACCATGTTTATGGACTGGATGATTTGGGGCTTTTGAAACATCAGTTATTTCCAGACTGACCTAAGGACTGAGACATGGTGCTGAACAAAATCCCAGTCCCTGGGAGGTGGCAAAATCGATATAATCTGACTGCAGAGTATGTATGGCTCCACAAGGAGCCAAAAGTCGCCAAGGTGACCCTGAGGATAAATTGGAAGCTTTGTGCTATGTGCCTCCAGACCTATTGGTGAATGATAGAGATTGAAACTGTGTGATATTTGCACAAAGAAATAAACTGACTCATGAGATAACATCCAGTGCAGTCACAAACACAGAGCATTGTGTGACTTTTGCATTGCTTTCACCGGATTGCCTGGCAGAAGCAGTTTAAGGGAGGAGAAGCTTCTGTGGACTCGAGGGTTCAGAGCATGCGGCCCAACATGGTGGAGGAGGCATGGCAGGTGGTGTGGCTTCCCCATCCTGTCAGAACCATGTCACAACAGCTTCTTCACACAGCACAGCTCAGGAAACCAGAAATGCAGGCCCCAGCCTGAAGCGGCATGGCCTTCAAAGGTCTTAGTGACGTATTTCAACCCAATAGGCCCCATGTCCCAGAGTCTGCACCGTCTCCCAAGGCACATACAGCCATAGACCAGATGTGCCAACATGGGAGCCATGGGGAACATCCCAGACTCAAATCAGATCAGCCACAAATACTGGGTCCCTGATTATAACATGGACAATAAAGACAGCCATGGAGTGAGAAAACACGGTCTGTGCTGAACACATCCCCTCACCTGCTTAAGCCACAGACAGGAATTAACTCTAAACACGAAAGTAGAATAAAATATCATTTATAAAAATGTGTGAGTAAATCCATGTAATCAAAGATTTTTTGAGAAAGAAAAAAAAAGACACAAAATACTGACCAGAAAGAAAGATAGATCAGTGCTACGGAAATGGCTCAGTGGGCAGAGGTGCTTGCTGCCAAGCCGGACCCAAGTTCTGTACCAGAACCCAAGTGGTGGAAGGAGAGAAGCAACTCACAGTCCTCCTCTGACCTACAGGCCACTGTAGCATGTGCACATACATGCATACACACATACACACAACACATATGTACACATGTGACACACACATCCCTGAAGCTAGAGGATTTCCCCACACATCTAGTAAAGTAGGAAAACATGTTTCTCGTTCACACAGAAGAGTGTATAGAAACAGTAAGTGAATGAATGACCCACACCTACTCACACAAACAGAATGAGCCCCCAAAGACAGCACTGAGTGAAAGATTGCATTTACAAAGCATCATGGGAATGGAGCTCTCCGAGTATGTGCAGACAGACATCCGGACACTGGCGGATCCCGGTTCCTTTGACTCCAACGCTTCTTCTCCAGGCAGCTTTCCAGAGCTTGCTGGATGCCCAGGCGAAGGAGACCATGCTAGATCACCCAGACTTGAAACCTATCAACCCAGTGGTTTTAAAGCATTGTCATGCAGCAGCTGCAACTTACATACTGGATGCAGGGAAGCACCAAGTTGACTAGTCTACTCTAAGCACTGATTTAGAAGACTGTAAACTGGACTGAGAGGGAATAGAACTGTTTTGCACTGAGTGTCAGAATAATAAGAATTCTCTAGAAATCCTACTGGGAAGCATAGGCAGATCGCTCCCTCATATAACTGATGTTTCTTGGCACTTGGAATGTCAGATACAGACCAGCCAACTTCAGAAGATGTACTGACCTGGATATCTGGTGACCTTAAATATAGAGAACAGTGATTCCCAATCCTACCCAGACATTCAGTTTAGTTGGTACATGGAACAGCTGCAGGACTTAGTGGGAAAACTCAAGGATGCTGCAGAAAGCCTGGAAAGAGCAACTCAGTTGTAACTTGGGGAGGCTGATGACCCCAGGAGCCTAGAGGAAAACCAGATGCATCTTGTCTCCTGCAGGACCATCACTTGTGCGAGCTGGACATCATTTTCAGTAGAAAAAGAGCTCCCTTTTGAAGTTATGCCAACCATCAATTTTGACACTTTTTTTTTAATACATGTGAAAATGGTTAAGAGGGAAATTCTTAAGCACTTGAATTTTCAGTATAAATCTTACATTCCTTTTATCTTGAGCGTGTTCAGGCCCAATCAAAGTATCGTACCCTGAATAAATAAGGTAGTATTCCCACAAAAATAAAAATAAAAAAGTAAAAAGCACCGTGGGTTGGGCGTGGTGGTGCATGCCTCCAGCACTCTGGAGACAGACGTTGATAGATCTCTTTGAGTTTGAGGCTAGCCTGGTCTTACAAACCAAGTCCAGGACAGCCAGGGCTGCACAGAGAAACCCTGTCTCAGAAAACAAACAAAAGAAGAGCACCATGTGCTGCGTGTTCAGTGTAGATCCATGTGCTGCGTGTTCAGTGTAGATCCATGTGCTGCGTGTTCAGTGTAGATC
>NW_021604586.1:3252443-3265526 GCF_004785775.1 Grammomys surdaster
GCTGCGTGTTCAGTGTAGATCCATGTGCTGCGTGTTCAGTGTAGATCAGAATGGCTGGCAGGAGAGCCTAATTACATCACTTTGCAGACTGCATGGCCTCCTGAACATCCTTCCAGCTCATGTCTATGATACGTGAGCTGTTCTGTCTCAATGAGAGTTTTTAAAACACGCGAGGAGGGCTGGGGGGGATAGCCGAATGGTGAACGTGCTTGCTGCCAAGTCAATCGTGCTGGAGTTTGGATCCCCAGAGTCCACGTAAGAGCCTAGTACAGATGCTGTGCTGCCTATTATCCTACCACTGAGCAGAGACAGGATCCCTGAGTGAGCCGGCTAGCTAGCGAGACTTGTCATATCAGGGGGTTCTGGACGAGAGACCCTGCCTCAAAGACTAAGGTAGAAGAGTGATCAAGGAAGGCTACTGAGAGCAACCGTGGTCCCACATGCACGTGTGCACACACATGCAAACCTGCACAGGCGTGATAAGGGTAACAACCCACGGTGACAAACAGACCTAGTCAGCTAAGACACTGTGGCTGCTCACACCGCTGAGCACTGCCTCACCCTCTCCCTCGGCACCATGTGCTCCAGGGAGAGATGATCCTCCTGATGGGCCTGTTCTGCAGAAAAGGTTCGGGACATTTCTACAGAGAAAACAGGAAGAGGAGCTTGCCCTTTGCAGTCTAAAGTAGCATGGTCCACATAGCTCTGCTTCTCCAGGTCAGGATGACTACGGCAGAACTCGAGTGTTTCCTTTTAAGTATGTCTTAGCTAGAACTGTGGAGTCTGAACGGAGTTATATAAAAACACTGACTAGCCCCGGAAGCCGACCTTTGGGCTGCTAGCTTCAGAGCTCCAACAGATAGTCCCCCACATCCTGCTTCTTTAGGATATGGATGGTGCTGAGAGGACAGATGGTTTCAGGAGAAGATTATGCCTTTTTCCTAAACTGTTGTCTATCTTAAGAATTATTTTTAATTATCTGTCCCGTGGAAAGGTGGCTGGTGGTATGTGCACATTTGTGCAGGTACCTATGACGACCAGCAGAGGGCACCAGACTCCCTGGAGATGTTGTGAGGCCCCTGGAATAGGTGACAGCAACTGAATTCAGGTCCTCTGGAAAAGCAGCAAGCACACCGTACTAACCACTCAGCCACCTCTCCAGCCCGTTACCCATTTTAATGAACTTCACATTACCTAAGCAGATCATTTCCATGTGACCGATGTGCTGTTGTTTTGTTAAACCAGACCTTTCGTGTTGGCAAGCATTTCGTCTTCGGAGACGAACATTGTCACTTGCTTTATATGATCCAGACTTTCTGAAAAGGTTAAGGTGATGCCTTCAGAAACGCTAGGGAAAGACTTCAGCAAGCACAAGATTACTGCCAGGATTTAGGAAGGGGTGAATAGTAACTGTGAATGAAGGTACCAGGGCGGAGAGAGAGCGTTCAGGAATGAATCATATGCAGTCCCTTAGGGAGATGTGTAAATGACAGGCCAGAGCGGTCACAGAGCGAAGGCTGAGTCCTGGGATGATAGACATGCTGCTCAGATCACCTCCAAGAAGGTCTGGTGTTAGCCTCAGGGTCTCCTAGACCTAGGTGGACCTAGAACGGCCATGAGCAGTTTCTCAAGACAGGTCTAGACTCCCACTGGAGAGTCCATGCCTGGTTGCTGCGCCCTGGGGTACCAGGTCCTATTCAGGTTCTGCTAAGGCCAGTCCCCTAAATCCTCCCTGGGAGCCACACCTGTCACACTTCCTGTTTGGAAATTGCAAAGGTTTAGCCCCTCCACCTCATTTTCTTAAGACAGAGTCCCTCACTGAAACTGGGTCTCACCAAGTCAGCAAGACTAGCTGTCTCGTCACACACGCCCCAAGGATCATCCTGTCTGTCCGCTCCCCAGGCTGACAGTGTAGGTGTGCACCATCATGCCTGGCTTTTCACACAGATCCAGGGGATTTGGACTTGGGTCCTCATATTTGTATGGCAAGCGCTTCACCAACAGGTCCATCTCCCTGGCCCCAGACACAGGGTCCTGAGACAGAGCGTTAGGGTCCAATAGAGCCTGCTTCACAGCAATGCCATGTAGAGGATGTGGAAAGATAAATATCCCACCTAGCTCTTCCTAGCGGTGGGCAATATGAAACAGGAAGTTCTCATCACCTCTGGAGTTTTTCCATGGTCATCAAAAATATCCTTTTTTCCATCGGTTTCCACCTGGGAGAATGCTAACTTCATGAGCATGCCTCGTGACCCAGCAACTTGTATAAAGGATGTTTCAGCCCATCCATGAAAACTGTGGTCTGGGTTACTGTGCTGGCTAGTTTTATATCAACTTGACACAACCTATACTCATCTGAGAGAACGGAACCTCAGTTGAGGAAATGCCTCCATGAGATCCAGCTGTAAGGCATTTTCTTAATTAGTGATCAGAAGGGGAGGGCCCAGCTCATTGTGGGTGGTGCCATCCCTGGGCTGGTGGTCATGGGTGCTATAAGAAAGCAGGCTGAGCAATCCATGAGGAGCAAGCCAGTAAGCAGCACCCCTCCAATGGCCTGTACGTCAGCTCCTGCCTCCGGGATGCTGACGTGTTTGAGTCCCTGTCCTGGTTTCCTTTGATGATAAACATCACCGTGGAAGTGTAAGCTTACACTGTGGAAATGTAAGCTGAGTAAACGCCCCCCCCAGCTTTGGTCATGCTGTTTCATCACAGCAATAGTGACCCTAACTAAAACAAGTTACCAAGGAGACAAACCCACATAGGTGTGCCTAACGGCTGTACAATTACAGTAGGCTTGACCAAGATACTGGCTTTTCATAGGCTAAGCTACATGTGGAGTGGTTTCTGAGCTACTGAACAACAACCCAAACCCTGGGTCAGAGAGGACGGGAATTTCAAAACAGACCCCAGTCTGCTGTCATTTCCTTTTCGACCAGCCCAAGCCTGAGACCATGTCGGGGTGATGAAGATTATTCATGTTGACTCTGCTTAAAAGATGCTGGTTTGGATAAAACCAGGTCATCCGTTACGGTGGCACCCCAATTAAGCCAGCTTAGCACCCCTTACTGCCGCTGCCATACGAAGCAAGGGGGAAGAGCAAACATCAGCCCCGGCCATCAGCCTTCGAGCTGCCAGAGCACAGAAATATCAATCAGGTTGGAATTGCTGGGTACAGTTTTGTCACTGAGAAAACGACTCGGTAAAATGACTCTTGAGATTGGGTGATAGAGGAGGAGTGAGTGAAACTACGTCGACTTAGCTCTCCCCTCCAGCTCCCTGAGCTGTGCCAGCCCCTCATTTCAGCACTGCAACCGCATCCCTGAAACGGAAGGTCTCTGCCTGTTTTCCCATCTGCGTCATGAAGCCAATGCTGCTGGCCTGCAAGACTGTCATAACAAAACAGAAGTCTGGGGCCGGGGAGTTGAAGAGTGCTTGCTTGCAGTCCAAGCCTAAGATCATGATTTCAATCCCCAACACCCACGTAAAAGAGCCAGACATGGTGGTGTGTGCTTCTAATCCCAACACAACTACGGTGGTTAGCTTTGTCAGTTTGATATGATCAAGGAAGGTGTCTCAATGGGGAACTTTCTAGATCAGAATGGCCCCTGGGCATGTCTGTGGGGGCTCACCTTGATTACATTGATTGAGGTAGAAAGACCCACCTCTGGTGGGTGGCACAAGTCCCTGGGTTTGGGTTCTGGACCCTATAAGAGCCGAGGAAGCTGAGAGCTAGTGCACACATCCATCTCTCTGCTCCTGACTACGGGCGTGTCACGACCAGCCACTCCAAACTCCTGCCGCCTTGACTTCTCACAGTGACCTGGAACTGTGAGAGACACCTAGTCACTTTAGTCAGTGTTTTAACAAAACAGCAGGAGACACAACTAAAACAGCTGGGGAAGGGGGTGGAGACAGGCGAATCCCTGGGGCTCTCTGACTGGCCAGTTCATTGAGCCCAAGGTTCTAGTGAGAGACCCTGTCCCAGAAGACAAGATAAATGGTTTCTGAGGAGTGACGCCCAGACGCACACACAGGAGTACACACACTAAAAGGACCAGACACCATGATCATCCAGAAAGCAGCCTGGATATTTAAGTGTGCTCCTTGAGTGGAGTCAAGGACTGATTTTCCTAACTCATCACTGTAGGATTGTCAAGGTCTCAGCCAGACATGGAGACACTGTCTGTGACCACCCTGGGAGTGAGCCGAGCATTGTTCTCAGGAAATAACGAGCCACCAAGCCCATAAGAAAAGAAGTCTGAAAAGTACCTCCTTTAGTGTCAGCATCATGGGGAATATGCTCTTGGCTACTTAGGTGGGGCTAAGCCAAGGGCCATCTGCCTACAGCGGGACACTCCCACACTCATGGGAATAACCAACCACCCTGAACAGAATATTTTCACTCATTTTTTTATAGCAAAGAAATTGACTGGGGTATGAAAATACTGTCAGCCACAGCCGTGTGGACCAGCCCGGCCCACAGCATCTTAGCATCACCCCTCTGCCATCCCCCTTGGTGCCTTGCTCAGCTTCGTAGCGACACTCACTGCAGGCCGTTCTTCCCTGTATCTCTATCCTCCGCTTGCTGTCAAAGCTACTGATATAAATGAATATCTCTATCAATGTTCATGTGATTGATTGTTGATAAGATCGATGTGATCATTGAGATTAGCAACACGATTGATAGTCTCAAGCCCTTGGAAACCCAGCAGGGCAGATGTGAAATCCTGCCTCTTCCGACCCCCAGTGTGATGTGAGCTCTGACAGGGCCAGGAAGCCTCACCAGTACAGCCTCACCCTCCACAGTTTCCACACAGCCTCACCTTGTACGCGTCTCGTTCGATTTGCTATAAAAAAAAAAAGAATGAAAATATTCTGTTTGGGGTGGTTGATTATTCCCTTGAGTGTGGGAGTGTCCCATTGTCAGGCAGATGTTCACCATGTAAAATCATGTTAACTCCTGATTCCCCAGGAGCCTCTGCTCCATGCCTCTAGAACTGGGTCCAGGCAGATATGGGACCAGTGACTAGGACAGCTTACTACTTCCCAGCACTTCTCGGAGGCCTCTGGGAGTATTTGTGTGACCCTGACATTCTGAAGTGTGTGTGTGTGTGTGTATGTATGTGTGTGTGTGTGTGTGTGTGTGTGTGTGTGTGTGTATCCATGTACCCCATCTGGCCTTGAATTTGCTACATAGCTGAGGATGACCTTGAACTTCTGATCCTACTGTCTCTACCTCCTGAGTGTTGGGACTACAGATGTGCACTCCATACCTGGTTTTGTTCTGTGTCTATGAAACCAGCCCACCCAGCTACCCCAGGGACCCTGTTCCTCTAAGGGAGATGCATTTGGGGTCTCATGATCTAGGGATTCTGTCCCATGTGTAAATCTGGTCTCTTGCATGCAGATGCTGGCAGCAGGCTTGTCTGTAATAGTCAGAAACTGAAAACTCCAGACGCCCATCCACAGTGAACACACAGACACCACATGCTATATTCACATAGATTCTGCTATCAAGAAGGACCAAGTGCTGAGATAGGCTCCAACATGAATTAGCCTCAGAAACACAGCATTAAGCAAAATAAGTCACACACTAGCTGGAGAGATGGTTCTGCAGTTAAGACCAAAGGCTGCTCTTAAATTCCCAGCATCGAGGCAGCTCACATCCCTCTGTAACTGCAGTTCAGGGGATCTACCGCCCTCTTCTGGCCTCCACAGATACTGCATGCATGTGGTCCCCAGACAGACATGCAAGTAAAAAAAAAAAAAATACCCATGCACATAAAATAGTTTTTAAGATTGCATACTGCAAATTTCATTTATATGAAATGTCTGGAATGGATCATAATGACAGAAAGTAAGCTGGCGACTGCCCAGGGCCAGCAGTGGGTACCAGAGAGTTAGCACAAGGGTCTCTTCTTGGGGTGCTCTAGAATCAGAGCGTGGTGCTGGTTACGTGACTGTAAATTTACTAGAAAATCAATTTGTTGTAAAAATCAGTGACGGCTGAGAGAAAGGGGAGTGGTACAGAACTGAAAAGAAACTGCCTTTAATTCCTGTGTAACTTTTGAATCTAACATTTCCTTTCTGGTTATTATAGCCCTCATGGTTATTGTAAAGAAAATTAGAAACAGAGGAAGGTATTATTTTAATGTTCATTACCTGGGGAGATAATCGCCGGTTGGGTTTTAATATATTCCCTTCTGATCTTTCTCCAGCCATGTATACATTTTAAAATTAGGATCATGCTATGTTTTCAGCTCTGTGTATCATCAGCTCGGTATAAAGCTTACACATGTTCCTGGGTAATGGAACCTACCAGGAAAAAAAAAATGCCTGGTGTTCTGGGAGTAAGAAATATGCTGTTTGGCTAAAATTATGAATATTTTTAAAATGGCATTTCTTTGTTTAAAGAGCTGGTGTGGGATCTCAGTAGTGATGCATTCATCTAGAACAAAGGACGCCTTGGGTTCCATCCCCATTACCAAAGAGAAACAGACAGCCTTGCTGGTCATGGTGATGCCCTCTGATAATCCCAGCTCCTGGGAGATAGGGACAGCAGGGTCTACGGTCCAGGCTAGGCTTGGCTATCTAATGAGTTCAAATCCAGCTCGTGCCAAGGGAGAGCCTTCTCAAAAAGGAAGGGGAGGAAGAGGAATGGAGGAAGGAAGAGAGGGAGGAGGGGAGGGAAGGAAGAGAGGGAGGAGGGGGAGGAAACCCATGCCTGCTTCTCACCACCTCAAGCTTCTCTCCTTCCTGCTGAAGATAAGGCCTCTTTCTTAAGGATTGATTTCCCCAAATCACGGTTCAGGGATTTTTGTTTGATTTCATACCTGAAATTAGATCCTGTAAAAATCACGTAATAAACGGTCTGACATAGAAAGTAAAGGTTAGCTCTGGGCATAGTGGCACATGCCCATTATCCCGTGAAACAAGATCTGGTTTCTATGTTGCTGGATTTTCTAAGCAAACACTGGCCCTGTGTACAACTCACATCCCGCTGTTACTTCTAGGGAACGTGTATACAGCTTGAGAGCCATCCACAGTTGCTAAGCAACTCCATCTGACGGGCAGTAATAGTAAAGGTGTCAGCTCATGACCCATGAGAATCACTAGAACTGGCCTTGTGGCACCTGTCCCCACCCTGCATGCTGTCCAGCCACGGGGAAAACTGTCAGAGTCTGTCTGTGTCCCTAATATGTCGTCGGTTCAGTTAGACAGTGGGAAGCTAAAAAACTCCAACTATGTCTAGAATGACTTAGTTAAGTGCCATGGTTGTTGGCGGGAAGGGGAGATTTGGAGAGGTGGTGGCCCAACAGTCAAGAGTGTGTGTTGCTCTTGAAGAGAACCAGAGTTCAACAGGCTGCTCACAACCACCCGCAACTCCAGCTTCAGGAGACCGGATGCCTTCTTCTGGCTTCCGCAGGCATTGCCTTCACATATGCATACACACACACACACACACACACACACACACACACACACACACACGTAAAAATAATAATGATGAGATGGTTTGCTCGAGAGGCCCAAAATACTCAGGCTCCTGGAGGCAGAAAGTGGGTGGGGCTACTGAAGGGGTCTGCTGGGCCAGCGGTTCAGTTGCTGACACAGGTTCAGTGTGGAAAGGGAAGAAAGTTTGAATGACACAGGGGTCAGCTGCATGACAGTGTGGATGTTCTCGGTGCCACTGGGCTGGACACAAAAGTCGAGATTCTGTAACACCATGAAGGAATAACTCATAATAATAAGATGTAAGTGATAAGAAGAATAAAGAGAGTACCTGGAGAGACATCTCAGTGTCTAAGAGCACTGGCCTGTCCTCCAGAGGACCCGAGTCTAGTTCCCAGCACCAACACGGAGACTCGCAACAATCTGTAACTCCAGTCCATAGGTTCTGCTGCCCTCTTCTGGCTTCTGCAGGTACCTCTACGGATGTGCACATACACACACACACATGTACACATAAACCAAAATAAGTATTTTGAAAAAATAATGATAATCCCAAACATAGTGTCTTAGTTAGGGTTTTACTGCTGTGAACAGACACCAGGACAAAGGCAACTCTTAAAAGGACAACATTTAATTGGGGCTGGCTTACAGGTTCAGAGGTTCAGTCCATCATCATCAAGGTGGGAGCATGGCAGCATCCAGGCAGGCACGGTGCAGGAGGAGCTGAGAGTTCTACATCTTCATCTGAGGGCTGCTAGCAGAATACTGGTTTCTAGGCAGCTAGGATGATGGTTTTATAGCTCACATCCACAGTGACACACCTACTCCAACAAGGCCACACCCACTCCAACAGGGCCACACCCACTCCAACAAGGCCACACCCACTCCAACAAGGCCACGCCTTCTAATGGTGCCCCTCCCTGGGCCGAGCATATACAGACCATCACAGACAATATGCAGATTTTTGATTGATTTCTTATTGAAAATAAGATTCTATTTTTAAAGATAAAAGAAACTACACAATAAATATTCTGACGTAGAAAGTAAAGGATAAAGCTGGACATGGTGTGCATGTCTATAATTCCAGCACTCGGGGGTCGAGGCAGGAGGATCACGAGTTCAAGGCCAGCCTGAGCTGTGTAGTAGGTTCCACAACAACCTGGAATACATAGTAAGACCTCGAAAGAACAAAACACTAGTTAATTACTTAGTTGTTGAATTAATCAAATTTAAATGTACAGGGCAAAGGCTTATCAAGAGAAGACATCCTATACGGATGAGACCTAAACTCAACAGGTCCGAGGAAGTCCACGCTGATCTCTCTGCTCAGCACTTAGAGCCTCTGTAAGAGCCCTCTGTGTGTCTACTGTGCTCAGTGTTGGAAGCAGCCATGTGTCTCTGGAATGAGGGTCAGTCACCTTCACTGGGTCCCCGACCACCAAAGTGGGGACCAGAATGGCTCCTATCTCAGAAGTCCTTCCAGTTTTCAACTCAAAAAATCCAGAAGCCGCTATACACTCAGCCAAGCCCCACCCCACATTCAGGGCTGGGATTTTTTTTCAAACCTTTTCTGAGAATGTAACCTAGCTTCCTCCATGAGAGTCTGGGTCAATCACAGTCTATCCTGTATGGTCAGCTCTTTTCTGGTCCAGGATTCTTGGCTCATTTCTGGTCTGACACACACATATCCTGGGTGACTGGCATGTTGCTAGTCTGTCATGTATGTATTCTGGGTGGGTGGCTCAAACTGAGGCTTTTTCTGTTGAAATGGAAAGTCTGTGAAGAAGAGATGGTGTCCTAACCAAGCTTGAGCTCTTAGACTTGTCACAGAGCTGTCCCCACAGGTGACAGAGGATGCTGGTGAGAAAGAAAAGAAAACAGCAGTAGCTAAATGTCTAAAAAATACTCAGAAGCCCCAGGACTTCCTGTTATTATTACTGGAGCCAAACAGGCTTGGGCAGAACATGGTGCTTGAATATCTCCAAACTTTGGATGTAACTTTTCTCCATCCTAAGCTAAGGAAGCCGGTGGCTCAACAGGTGACAGACGGCACATTGCCTTTGCCATGCAAGCCTGATGCCTAAGTTCAGTTCCCAGAAACACAGGAGAAAAAGAGAACCAACTCTCAGAAGTTCTCCTTTGACCTCCATATGTGTGCCATAGCACAAGTGCAGGTACACACACACACACATCACATATCACACTACATACATACACACACACATACCCCACATACCACACCATACACCATACATACACATCACATACCACACCACACACATAACACATATATGCCACATACCACACCTCATACCACACACATACACACACATCACATGCCAGACCAAATACACACACCACATATCACACCACATACATACACACACATCACACCACATACATACACACACATATCACACCACATACACACACATATCTCACTACATACATACACATATCACACTACATACATACACACACACACACACCACATACATGTATGCACACACACCACATACCACACCACACACACACACACACACACACACACACACAGAGTAATAAATAAAATACAATGAATTTAAAATAGCATTCACTAGAGAGGCAGGACAGAGCTTATAGACAGGATTTTGGCTCACCCAGCATTTTCTTCTCACCCAAAGTAACAAGCTCTTTCTACTGACTTAGAAAAAGACATCACCAGCCGGCTGGGCAATAACACATGGAAAATTGAAGACAGTGCTGTAATTAAGTTCATGAGAGGCCGATTCTTCTGGCTATATTTCAAACACCCGTAATGTCTTCTCATCCATTCTACCCAAACGACTTTACTTCATAATATATTCAGAGCGGAAGGAAAAAATGTATGTAATGGATTCTTCTGAGATATTCAATTAGTTCAATAAAAAGAGGAAAATAATTTTTCAACAAAGAAGTTTAGCCAAATGGCTAAAGCTGACAGTGAAGAACTGGTTGTGAAGTAATTCTGCATTTCTTTGAAGTTATTGTTCTAACAAAAGTTGGTGATGTGCCCCGTGAGGAAGAGCCCGCCCTGGTGATTAATCACACACGTTCCTATTCCCTGTGTGTTTGTCTGAATGTGCCTTTGGCATCTGTCTTTGGGTGCTGACACGTTTCAATTCCCAGCAGGCCGGGGAAGGCTCTCAATTCCCACTGCTCAGAACCTGCTCTTCATCTCCCTTCAAGCTGGTTTCTTCCTCATTAATGGAAAACATAACAGGACAAAGCAAGACACGTCAGGAGCATCCTCCCTGCACGACCCCATAGCTTCTCCTTACTTATGGTGGATGCAGGATTTCATTTGGATTTGGGTTGCTTTTTCTTATGGACAGGGACAGTTGAACCAAGACTCACCCTGTAGCCCAGGCCAGTCTCAGACTCCCAGGGGTGCAGGCTAGTTTTATGTCAACTAGACATAAGCTATAGTCACCTGAGAGAAGGGATCCTCAATTGAGAGAATGCTGCCATCGGATTGGCCTACGTGTGAGCCTGTGGTGCATTGTTGTTTTATTGACTGATGACTGAAATGGAAGAGCCTAGCCCATTGTGGGTGGTGCCATCCCTGGGCTGGTGGTCCTGGGTTCTGTAAGAAAGCAGGCTGAGCAAGCCATGATGAGCAAGCCAGTAAGCAGCACCCTTCGTGGCCTCTACATCAGCTCCTGCCTCCAGGATCCCGCCCTGACTTCCCTCAGTGACGGGCTAGAGCTGTGAGATAAAATAACCCTTTCCTCCCCAAGTTCATTTTGATCATGGTTTTTACCACAGCAAAACACTCCCAACTGAGATGTCACGATCCTCCTGCCTCAGCCTCCCAGATCACTTTCTTACTTTGCATCCAGCTCCCCGTGTTCTCTCCAAAGCTGCCATCTGTCTTTGAGCTTCAGGAGTCTTAAGGCAACCTCTAGCATTCTGAGTTCCCAGAAAGGCTTCTAACTCAGCTCCGCCATGTCTCCTGAGCCCCGTACTTCCACACAGTGTACTGAGTCTGAGGAGCCGCTAGCACAAACATAGCTGGACTGGTGGCCCCTCAGCAGCCTTTGCTGTTCCTCTGATGGCCTCACCTGAGCCCCTCATCACCGAGACACAGCGTTTTCCCTGTGCATACTACCCATACTGTGTCCCTGTTAGCCACTGTGGAGACTCTCTATACACACAGCTGTGTGGTTTCTATCAATGACTCAGATCAGGTTGTTCCACCACCCCCTTCTTAAAAAGGCATTTAGCTTTACGTATATGGTTGGTCTGCCTATATATAATCCTTCCATCGTGTACATTCAGTGCACAAGGAGGCCAGAGAAGGGCGAGAGGTCCCTTGGGAATGGAATTATTGAGTCCAAAGCTACCATGTGGGTGCTGAGAATAGAACCCAGGTCTTTTGAAAAAGCATCTAGGTCTTTTAACCACTAAGCCATCTCTCCAGCCCCACAACTCCCTTTTTAAAACCTCTGGTGGGAGACAGGGGAGATGGCTAAGAGGTTAAAGGCACTTGCCACCAAGTCTGATGACCTGAGTTCACTACCTGAGACCCACAAGATGGAAGGAGAGGATTCCCCCAAGTTGTCCTCTGACTTGCACAAGTACAATCTGTGTACACACATGCACACACACACTCACAGAGTGTAATGGAAAGTGATTGTAAATATTTGCATCAAGCCACCACCGTTTGGAGACCATCAATAAGGTACTGTGATTTGAGAGGTACATCTGACTTATGGGAATAGGAGAAACATACATGCTTACAATTTACAGCCTACAAATTGGCACTAACTCTTCTAAGTGACCACTGGAAACCAAGTTTGGTGGCATGTGTCTATAATCCCAGTTTACAGAAAGGTAAGGCAGGAAGAGTGTCACTTGGCGGCCAGACACTAGGCACTATCTCCAAAACCCAAGGGCTCAGGGGAGATGTGACTCCATTGTAAAGCACTTGCCTTGCGTGTGTGGCTAGTCACACATGCCTGTGATACCAGCACCCAGGAAGGTGAGGCAGGAGGATCACAGGTTTGAGGACAGAACAGTCAAAAGTATCATCCTTTGCTGTCAGCCCAGTTGAAACTGTCTCTAAATAATGAGTACAGCATACACCAGGTATGGATCCCAGAAAGTGACTTGGTAGACCAACATCCTGCTAAAGTGGTGGCTCATGAGCGCCTCCTTTTCCTACAGGCAACCCTCCTGCGACTGGAACTGGGACTCTGCTGATAACCCTCGAGGACATTAATGATAATGCTCCTGTCATCTACCCAACGGTGGCTGAGGTCTGTGATGATGCCAGAAACCTCAGCGTGGTCATCCTGGGGGCTTCAGACAAGGACCTTCACCCCAATACAGACCCCTTCAAGTTCGAGATTCATAAACAGGCCGTCCCTGATAAAGTCTGGAAGATCTCCAAAATCAACAGTAAGTCAGCGATCACAAATGGCCATCCTTGGTTCATTTAGTTTGAACTTCTGTTCTCCTTCCCATAGGTTCCCACAAGGGATTTCAGGGGTGTGTGTGTGTGTGTGTGTCTATGTGTGTATGAGTATGTGTGTATATCAGTATATGTGTATGACTGTGTGTGTCTGTGTGTGCATGTGTGTATGACTCTGTGTGTGTGACTGTGTGTCT
>NW_021604586.1:3265536-3275890 GCF_004785775.1 Grammomys surdaster
TCTGTGTGTGCATGTGTGTATGACTCTGTGTGTGTGACTGTGTGTCTATGTGTGTATATCTGTGTGTACATGTGTATGACTGTGTATGTGTTTCTGTGTGTGCATGTGTGTATGACTCTGTGTGTATGTGTGTGTGTGTGTGTGTACAAGCATGGCTGTTCTGCCTTCTGTTTCTTCATTTTTCTCTTCTTCACTTTAGGCAGCATGTCCTCACTCTAGTGACTCCTGTATCCCCAGTATTCCCTGGGCCATTTGGTGCTCCTGTGTTTCTACCAGAGTGTCCAGTTAGAAGCTGGTTCTTTGTCATTCCTGTTCCATTTTTTGCTTTAGTTAAACAACATAAGAATAGACAGGCCAACAAATAATAGATGATAGATAGATAGATAGATAGATAGATAGATAGATAGATAGATAGATAGATAGACAGACACAGGACTAGAGGAATGGCTCAGTAACTAAAAGCATTTCCTGCTCTTACAGAGGACCCGAGTTCAACTCCCAGCACCCATGCACCCATGTCAGGTGTCTCACAGCTACCTATAACTCCAGTGTCACGGAATCTGACACCCTCTCTGGCCTTTGAGAGCACCTGAACACATGCACACACACGCACATACATACACACACACACACACACACACAAAATAAAAACAAAAAAAAAAACCTTGATTGAAAAAATGCTCTTGCCATGTAGCCCAGGTTAGCCTTGAGCTTTTGACAATCCTCCTCCTCAGCTTCTCAGGGTGTGAGGACTAGAGGCCTGTGTCACAACTGCCAATTCTCATACATTTCTTTGCAACTGACTTGTGCTGAGCAGAGGCCAGAAGCCAAGCCTCAGCCTTGACAAGCCGGGCTTCTGGCTTCCCAAGCCTCTCCTGGCTCCACTGGCTCCGATGGGGGCTCCATTCCCTCTGACTCTCGGCAGCACTTTGTAAGAAGATCTGGCCCACCTCCTTCCATTAGAGAATCTAGAGTTCGTAACCCTCGCCCTCCATTACACACTACAGACTTCCTGCTATTTGACTCAGCCTTGATGGTGGCCCTGGTCTTCATCATTGGCTTTGATACTATTGCCATGTGCCTCTTGCTCAAGATGACTGTCACACGCAACCTCTCTTTCCACATGGGTGGGTAGAATTGAAGACATGACCCACCACTGACCGCCGGCCTTACTAATTATGAAGCACTTTTGATTCCTGGTATCCCACCCACTTCGTCCCCAACGTGAACCGAGTTTGCCTTGCCTTCAGTGATAAGCTCCTGCTATGAATGCCATCACAGTTCACTTTTTACACCAGTGATAGAATGGGGCCGTGGCTGAGGAGGAGACTGTATTGTACGATTGACCACAGAAATTTCTATTTAACAAAGTCTAGAGTTGGGCTGGAGAGATGGCTCAGTGGTTAAGAGCACTGACTGCTCTTCTGGAGTCCTGAGTTCAATTCCCAGCAACCACATGGTGGCTCACAGCCATCTGTAATGGGATCCGATGCCCTCTTCTGGTGTGTCTGAAGACAGGTACAGTGTACTTATATACATTAATTAAATAAATCTTTAAAAAAAAGATAAAGTCTAGAGTCTGTTGTTACAGCACCAAATTAATGAACCTGTCCTAAAGAAGACACTGTCTCTGAAACATCCAACCCATGCAGCCTGCTGCCACTGAGTGTTAATAAATTTCATTCAGATACATCTATAAGTAAAAGTTATTTGCATGGTGACTTCTGTGCACACCAAGGCCCCAAAACCTGGAGGCTTCTCTTCTCACAAGGACTTCCTGTCTTGCAGACACCCACGCCCTCGTGAGCCTTCTTCAGAATCTGAACAAGGCGAACTACAACCTGCCCATCATGGTGACGGATTCAGGGAAGCCACCCATGACGAACATCACGGACCTCAGGGTGCAGGTGTGCTCTTGCAAGAACTCCAAAGTGGACTGCAACGGGGCGGGGACCCTGCACCTCAGCCTCAGCTTGCTGCTGCTCCTCTCGCTCCTCAGCTTATTGTCAGGTAAGTCTGCTTGGCTCCAGCACGTTTGCATGTGTACCTGTGAACTTCACCACAGAGCCTGACTCTTCCATATGTCTTCCCAAGGAAATCTGTCTGCTACATTTTTAGCTGGTGTCTGTGTGGTTGGAACCCTCACATGTAAAACCGTTCCAGCCAATGTTTAAAGGCATCTGGGTGCTCTTCTGCCAGCCGAACGAGAGGCTGAAAGAGGCTCTGCTATTTTGCAAACCAGGCAACAAGCAAAAATTCCTCTCAATGCCACTCACCTGGAACTAAATGCACCAGAATTAGCCAACTGGTCTACCATGGTCACAAGCTATTCCCATCCTGCTTTGGATGCCAGATATCCTGCACAGGCTCATGTGTTTGAGCACTTGGTCCCCAGCTGTTGCTACTGTTTGAGGAGGTGGGACCTATCTGAAAGAAATGGGTTGCTGGAGAGGGAGGCTGACCTTGGGTTTATGCCCTGTCCCTGTTCCCAGCAAGAGCTCTCTGCTTCCTGGTTGACCCCTTGTAACAACAGTGCCTCAGTGCTGTTGCTTCAGGCTGAGCCCAGGATCATGCCTTCCCTGGTGGACTATATCCCCTGAACTGTGAACTGAAATAAGCCCCTCCCTCCTTCCCTAAGTTGTTTCTAGGAGGTATTTTGGTCTCCGTGAGAAGAAAGATAACTCACACAAAACACATGTAAAAGTTGCCAATGAACAGAGATGAAAATTGGGCTATAGGAAAATAAGTAGTTTGCTTGACCCAAACCCACAGGAATAAGAGCCCTGAATATGAAGTGTTGAGGGGGAGGACCAGGAATGAGGAATAGAGAAGACAAAGCTGGGACCAGGAGATTGCCTGTGCTGTGCAAGTATATTAAGTACAGCATCTTCCATGCTATGTCTAAAGGGAGAAAGTCAAGGTTCCCAGAGATCTAAATCACATAATGTTGGCAAAGAACACAGGAAAACTCAGACTCAGTGGCCTTAGGACTAATACCCATAGCCCTTCAGATAACCATAGCCCTTCAGAGAAGAAAGCCAAGTTCCCAGGAACACAATCCTTAACTCCTTTGAGCCACCAGACCCAGACCCAGACCCAGACCCAGACCCAGACCCAGACCCAGACCCATACACAGACAGAGACTAGATCTTACCAAGTCTGCCCCTGAGCAAGGACAGAAATCTTGTATTCTCTTTGTTCTTTTATCAGGGCTTCTGAGAAAGCCTTGGACCAGTCTGGCTTTCAGCATTTAATAGACTTAATGTTGGTGTCTGGCCTTTAATGCCAGCACTCAGAAGGCAGAGGCAAGCGGAGCTCTGTGAATTCAAGGCCAGCATAGTCTACATAGTAAGTTCCAGGCCAGCTAGGGCTACACAGTGAGACCCATTTCCCATAAAAAAAAAAAAAGAAGGAAGGAAGGAAGGAAGGAAGGAAGGAAGGAAGGAAGGAAGGAAAGAAAGAAATAGTATTTATAACTCATGCTTCCTTTTAGTAACTATGAAATAGTTATTACCTGTATAACTGTGAGACAACGACACATCACTTTGGGTGAGATTTACTAGGCTGATGTCTTAGTTGGAGTTTTATTGCTATGAGGAGACACAATGACCAAGGCAACTCTTCTAAAGGAAAACATTTCATTGGGGCTGACTTACAGTTTCAGAGGTTTAGTCTGTCATCATGGCAGGAAACACAGCAGCATGCAGGCAGACATGGTGCTGGGGAAGGAGCTGAGAGTTCTATATCTTGATCTGAAGCCAGTAGGAGGCTGTGTGCCCCATTAGACCTAACTTTAACATATAGACCTCAAAGTCCACCCCACTTCCTTCAAGGCCACACCTACTCCAACAAGGCCACACCTCCTAATAGTGCCACTCCCTATGAGCCAAGCATTCAAACACATGAGTCTGTGGGGCTATTCCTATTCAAACCACCACAGGTGAGTAACATAAGTCAGAGAATGAAGTGATGTACTGCCAGACTCTCCTGTGTGACGGATGTTGGTCCAGTTTTAATCTGTTAAAACTGAGCAGTTGCTTGCATCAGTTTGGGCCACCCACAAGGCTCTGGGGCCCTGGCGTTTACATTTTGAGAAATTATTGGTGTGATCATGGCATGAAAATTTTGTAGAGGGAACACATTGTGGTACATCCTGGTGGCAGGGTGAGCGGCTCAAGAGTCACACATTTCGACATCTGACATTTGCAGTGTATGAAGAAGCTCTGTGGAAGACCAGAGTTCTGTCATCAATAGGAGGGAGATCCTGGCGGTGTGTCACTGGCTGTCTGTGCTCTGTGTCTCCCCGAGACATGTCATCAGCCCTCCTCCCACCCCCCTCTGGTGACTGTGCTATCCCACCCACAGTCCTCAAGGCTCCCTCCAAGTCCTCCAACTCCATTCCTGCCCCTCATCCTTAGCTTGGTCCTTTTGTCTTCACTTGTGGCTGTGAGGAACTCGTTGTCTTCCCAACTCGAAGCCTATGTAAGAGTTTGAAGGAGTGAGATGGACGCACTCCTAAATCGTCTCTGTCAATCAACAGATAAAGGGCTGAGGGTGGTACTGGAGATGGAGGTGGGGAGGTTAGAAAAGACTGTGAGAATTCATCCAGCTTCATGTGAGACAGGTCACCAGAAAGCAAGGACAGGGGGAGCAGATCAGCTACCGTGAACGTCTAGTAAAGCAACACTTGATACTCCCTTGCTTTGCTCAGTCTTAGCCCTGATTCTGGGGACCTGGATAATCTCTTTCATGCGCAGACATCCCCTGGTGCCTGTGTACAGGTGGCTGATTTGCTAATGGCTACCGTTAGCCTGCAGGCCATCCTTGTGTAATAGCAGCAGCAGAGATGGGGTGGATCTCACACCAGCTGCATGCAGAGCATCAGGGAAACTGTTTGATATGTCTCTACCCATACCCTGACGCTTCTTCATTTGAAACCCTAATGCTGGAGGTGTGGCTCTGAAATCTACTCACATCAAAAGCTATGGAGTGGAAGAAAATGAACACACAGTGGGAATCGAGTGGACTGTCTTATCACAGAACCCCCTGGGTTTCCTGATAGTCCTTGTTCTATCCACACTAGGGTCCCTGACCACACACTATGGTCATCAGTAAGACACAGTGGGAATCCAGTGGACCGTCTTATCACAGAGCCCCCTGGGTTTCCTGATAGTCCTTGTTCCATCCACACTAGGGTCCCTGACCGCACACTATGGTCATCAGTAAGACACAGTGGAAATCGAGTGGACTGTCTTATCACAGAGGACCCAGGCTTCCTGACAGCCCTTGTTCCATCCACACTGTGGTCATGCGCTGTCTCCCTGGGTTGACTCTTCAGTAAGAAGTGGGAGGAGGAGAGGGAATTTCAGGATACCCATGTGAAGGTGTTTGGGCTGCTGATGCTGCATATGTTGAAGTCCAGGCAGGCGCATAGTAAACCACCACAACATAACCACAAGGAAGTGTTTTATGACAACAACCTCCCTGAAAGGTATTTGAGATGTGTATAGGATTAAACCATGGATAAAACAGGACTCTCAATTAAACATCACCAAGAATAGAAAAAAAACAGCAAGGGTTCAAGACACTAAGTTTGGCAAGGTATAAGGGTAGTGGCATTTCCCAAAAGCATAGACATTAGATTCTCAGTCATGGATCTTGAAAGAATTTGAAAAAAGAGCAAGTAAGCCTGTAGGATCTGTTTTATGTCTATGGCTCATCTGGTAAAGGTACGTGTCACCAATCCTGACAGGCTGAGTTGATTGCTCAAGACCCACAGAGTGGAAGGAGAGGATCAATTCCAGCAAGCTGGCCTCTAACGTCCACACGTGCATGTGTTCACGTGCACGCATGCACACATACACACACACACACACACACAAATAATAAAGTTTTAAGCATGAACTTCAAACTACAGCATAGGAGCTAAATCTGGCCCACCACCTGTGTGTGTTAATAAAGTTTTATTAGTGCACAACCCCTTCCGCTTATTCACATTCTGTCTGTGGTTGCTTGCTATTACAATGGCAGAGGTGAATATTTTTCACAGTGACTACATGGCCTACAACCTGGCCCTTTACAGAAAGAGCTTTCTGATACCTGATTGAGAGCATCATCCATAAACTTGAGCAGGTGTAGGAGAGGCTGATACCAGGTGGCCCAGGAGGCAAACTTGAGTCCTCCTCCCTTGGAACAATATTCAGAGCCATGCAAACGGGCACTGATGCTCTGATGTCCACACCTTATTTTCCTGTGCTCTTCGCTGGCCTAGTGATTTTATTCCACCCTATAGACAAGGAAACCAAAGCTCAGGGAGGCCCCCAGGCGAGCCGGCAGGGAAGCCAGCACTGGCTGCAGGACTGCCTCCTCTACGAAAGTGGATGCCACACATTTGCAATTAGTGCAGTCTAGATGGCTTTCTCGGATGACCGAGAATTGACTGGAAGGCTCTGCACTTCTAGCTGACGTCTTTTTCAAACAAGAAATAAAACTAAGAGCATGGAGAGTGATTTAAAAATGTAAATGAAATTGTCATTACTGTCAATTGTGCCAAGTAAGTCACGTGCTGATGACGGCCTAGACGGGCTCTCATCCATGAGTGCCCTCCCTACGCATCAGACTGCTGAGTTGTTGTTACTGCTGGGTTGTTGTTGTTGTTCCCAGTACAGCCGTGGTCTGATGTGGGTAGACCTCTGCAAAAAGCACTAAAGGGAGGGACTTGCTCAGAAACCTTTCTGACTGTGATTTTAGGCTTAACTCACCAGAAATGGCAACAAGATGGCCTGAGGATCAGGTGAAGAATCTTTTTTTTTTTTTTTGTTGGGTTTTTTTTTTTTTTTTTTTTTTTTTGGTTTTTTGAGACAGGGTTTCTCTGTGTAGCCCTGGCTGTCCTAGAACTCACTCTGTAGACCAGGCTGGCCTCGAACTCAGAAATCCGCCTGCCTCTGCCTCCCAAGTGCTGGGATTAAAGGTGTGCACCACCACTGCCCGGCTAGGTGAAGAATCTTACAAAAATTAAATGACCCTGGATTCTTGGGAGACATGGGGCCACTTAAGAAAAGCTTGCATGCTGTAAGGAAACTGGGGGCGGGGAGGCTGGCTCAGTAAAGAGCTTGGTTTGCATGTATGAGGTTGTGAGTTCAATCCCCAGAACTCACATTAAAATAAAAAAGCCAGGAGCAGCAGCTGCTCCAGACTTGTCATGCTTGGCAGATGAGACGGGAGGGTCCCCGGGACTCGATGGTCAGTCATTCTAGACCACATGGCAAGTCCTGGGCCAGTGAGAGACCCTGTCTCAGAGAAAGATGGGCGACATCTGAGGAGTGAGACCTGAGGCTGTTTTCTGGTCTATGTTCTCATACTCATGACACAGGGATAAGTAAAGAAACTGGAGAGATGGACCTGTGGCTAAGAGTGTTACAGTCATGTCAGAGGATAGATCTGAGTTCCCAGCTCCCACATCAGACTAATTGAGACCACCTGTAACTCCAGCTCTAAGGGATTTGTCTCTCCCTTCTAGTATCAGTGAGTACACACACATACACACACATGTACACATGCATGTACACACAGATACACATACACACACGAACACACATATATACAGACAGACATACAGAAACACACATGCACTCACACCCACTAAAATCGAATATTTTTCTTTAAAAAAAATTTCTTTTTTAGAAAGTTTAAAGATGAGCCAAAGACAGTCTTTTTTTTTAAATTTAATCCCTAATAAGATGTTATTCGCATTTTTTAAAATCCCATTTAAGTGAATGCTGGCGGCTGTGTTCAACTGCCAGCCACCCCATAATCCAGGACGGTCTCTTTGCTGTTGATCCCTCCCTTGAATCCAGGGGTCACCCGAGCTGCTTTCCCTAATGACAGCTTTGCCTTTCTCTGGAATTTCCTAGTGCACGTTTATACCTGGCTCCCCTCTGATGTGGGATGTGCCATGGGCATGGGGAAAGCCCTGAATTACAGAGGCCATTCAGAAAGGCTGTCCTCTGCTGGCAGGCGACGCCAGGCACGCTTTGCAGAGACACCGTGGTTCTTTAAGGCCGTTTGACTTTAGGGACACCAATAGCTGACCCTCGAGGGATTTCTTTGTGCCGCATACATGGCAGCAAAATGTTCTGCATGAATTATATAAATTGCCCCTTGGAATCATCTCAGCAGCCCTGGGAGGTGGGGTCATTTACATGATCATCTAAATTGACTTAAAACCGGGATTCGAGAGTATCATTAAAAAACAAAGGGCTGTAGGCTAAGTTAATGGATCTTATTCAGCCCCCATTATTTTTCTTTTTATTTTAGCCAAGTTGTCCCCTAAGGGACAGCTGGCAATGTCTAGAATTAACTCACTGTTATGACAGAAAGGATGCTGCCAGTGGCATCTAGTGGAGAGAGGCAGGGGACAGGTCTCCCGGAGCATGAGATGGATAGCACCTGCTGAGCTACCTGGCCCCAAATGTCACGCGTGAGCACCAAAGCTGAGGAGCCTGCTGCCGGCCCTTAGCACTCGTGTGTATCGGGAGCATGGCAGCAGCTAGGAGGAAGAGTGGCTTTTGATCATTTAAAAATCTAAAAGGGGCAGGGTCTAGAGAAACGGCTTAGCCCACAAGTGTTTACTGCACAAGCAAGAGGACCTGAGTTCAAATCCACCTCCAACCCCCATAAAACACTAGGCATAGTGGTACATGCCTTCATCCTGGTGGGACATACCTTTTTCCCAGTACTGGGGATACAGGAGGATCTGAGGGAGCTCCCTGGTCAGCCAATCTAGTTGACTCTCTATGGCCCAGGTCAGTGAGAGTCCCTGGCTCTTAAAATAAGATGAAGAGTGATTGAGGATGAAACCTGACTTTGACCTCTGACCTACACACCTACACACACACACACACAAACATATATATGCATGTACACATGTATATACAAATAGATGTACATATACATATGTGCACACATACATACACACGTATGTATATACAAATAGATGAACACATATGTATGTATACACACAAACACACACACACTAAAAAGACTATTTATCTCTACAATCTGAGCTGGACGTGTTGGCTCACACCTGTTACCCCAGCACTTACTTGAAAGGCTAAGGGAATGAAGGCCATCTTGGCCTCCGCCATACGTTCTAAGCCAGCCTAGGCTATTGGACTCCCTGCCTCAAAACAACAACAAATGGAAAGAACAACCTTACTACACCTCTTCAAAATAGTTTATGATTTATAACCTGGCAGCAGACCTGAACACTGTAAGGAGGTAAAGACCACCTCAGGGTGAAGTGCTGGGCAAAGGGGCCTATCTTCAGTAGGCCCTGGTTGGAGGTAGGCTCAGAGCATCTCTGAAGGAGCTGACCAAGCCCAAATGAGTGACAGCCTGTCGGTGAGCTGCTTCTGTAACAGAAGCCCAAGAAGGAGAGGGCTTTGGCAACGACCTCCAAGGATGACATAGTTTCCTGGGCCTGGCGAAACTTCCATCTGGGCTGAAATCAGCACAACTCTTGCTGGAGTCCCATGGACACGGGAATGCTTGCAGACAGAGATCTAGCAAAAGGAACTGGATCTGGGCATCCTAGAGACAAAGCTCCTCCCCAGTCATGAAGCTGAGATGAGTAGAGAGAACCCTCACAGGTGGCATGACATAGCATGAACAGGAACTGGGATGCTGGCCCACATCACTGGTGGGTACCACTTATGGGGCGGGTCCTCACAGCCCACAGGTTGTCTCATCTCCTCTGGACGATGGAGCTGCACACATGTGGATGGCCAAGTAGGACATCCAAAGATATCCTCATCCTGTTCCCCGGAGCTAATGAACAAGTCACCTCACTTGACAGTGACACCTTGCTGACATGAATAGGTCATGTGTCTTGAGATGGGGAGATAGATACCCTGCATTAGTAGGACCAGCCTGACATAAATGCAGTCTTTACAAGAGGGCCGAGGAGCAGCCACATAAGGATAACAGGGAGGCAGAGGCTGGGAGACAAGATGCTGCATTGCTGGCTTTGAACTTCAAGAAGTCACAGAACACATCTGCCTCTAGATTGGAAGCTAGTGAGGAGGTAACTCTTTTTCTAAAGTCCTGGGGAGGAATGCAGGCCTGCCCACACATTGACATTAAATCCTTAAGACTTGTTTCATATTTGTGACTTCCAGAAGTGTCAGGGAATCCATGTGTGGGGTTCGAGGTTCATGGGACTGTGGTTATTTGTTTTGTTGGCAATGGAAAATTAATCTGATGGTCCAAGAACTACCAAAGAGTCTTTCGCTCTGTGGCAGAATATGTGTGTGTGTGTGTGTGTGTGTGTGTGTGTGTGTGTGTGTGTGTGTGT
>NW_021604586.1:3275900-3324881 GCF_004785775.1 Grammomys surdaster
TGTGTGTGTGTGTGTGTGTGTGTGTGTGTGTGTGTGTGTGTGTGTGTTCAGATAGATGATTGGTGGATAGGCAGACAAATAAGAAATGAAGAGGATGGATGGATAGATAGACAGACAGACAGACAGACAGACAGACAGACAGACAGATAGATAAACACAGATGAAATAGAGAGAGAGGTGTGTCTACAGGGGATGCTTGCTGATTGGGCTCTAGGCTCTGTTCAGTGTATTCCTAGCCCAGCACATCTGCGCTAATGATCAGCACACGGGCTCTTTTGGACCAGTGTCGACAGCTGCTGTTGCTCTCAGGGAAGAAGTCTGGCGCCTGAAACCATCAGCACTTTCTGAGCCAACTTTTGTATTTATTGAGGGGTGCACTAGGCCTCAGATGCCAAGAAGTGCTGTACTGCTGGTCTCTACTCACATCCGCAAGTTCAACTACTGTAGATGTAGCCAGCAAGATAACCCTGTCTTCAAACACCACGCTAAAGAAAGAGATAGCGTTCAGAGCAATGTGGTGTGTTGGAGCCTGTCAATCACTGGTCTGGTTTAGTTTAGAATGTTTTGAAGTGAGTTGTGATATTCCCGACCTAATTCTGTACCTTCTCCACTCAGGTCTGTGAGAACGACACATCTGAAGCTTGACTCCCAAGTTGCCATAGCAACAAGAAAAAGAAAAAAAAAACAGGAAAAAAAAAAAGTCTATCCAAATCTGAAGATTGCGGTTTACAGCTCTCAAACTTCACAACCAGGCCTCAACTGCCCCCCACCCTCTGTTTTTCTTTGCAGTTTTGTTTAGTCTGTACCTCACCACTTGACAGCATCTTCCTTCCTCCTTTGATTAATGGAACCCTCTGGATTTGCCCTGAATGTTTAAAGATCATGCGTGTCACTGGACCTTGGGGTGCAGGAACAATGACTACTTTTTCTGATGCTTTGACGGGTTGCTAGCCAGTGCTCCACCCACGCAGCCGTGCGGTGGGTTCCTATCTGAACGTGGATGGGTATCTGTCTGTGTATAGACCCGGTATTTGTGTAGAAGACGGCAGGAGAAGCCTGCTTTTGTGTCGGTGAGACAGAGGAGGTGGAAGCTCAGACAGCTCCGCCCTCTGGTCAAGGTCAGCCCACTGAGCTGTCACTCACTTGTATAGCAAGGGTCTGCTCAGTCTAAATACTGAATGCTGACCGACCAGCCAGGCAGGTCCAAGGATGGGGGTCGGGGGAAGGGCAAGGGAAAGAAGTCTTCTCTGCTTAGTAGGACTGTCACTACGCCCCACTACCACCAAATGCCATGGCTTGCTGTCCTGACTCCCAAGTGGGGAGCAAGGCATCTTGCCATCAGAGGTTAAGGGCTGAACCATTATCCAAGAACAAGAGTCTGCCACTGTATGGCCCCAAACCCACAGTCCTACAGCCCTTGTGGTGACACAGATCGTGGTGGAGACCCTCTCCCTCCTTGGTGTATGTACAAGTACAAATGTCATCACGGTGTACCTCTGAAGAGACCATGAGGCACCGCCTTGTATGCACATATTACCCACACATGTACACACGCATTACGCCTCTCCGCACCGTTTGTTTCATATATACAGCATAAAATAGAGTAAGCCCAGGTAGTTTTTAAAAGTACCCTTCCGTGTGACTACCATTGTTCGCCAAGCTGAGAATAAAAAGTTGTTCATTATGTCTGGAAAGGAATTGAGTTTTGTCCTGTGAACACGTCAGGCTAAGAAGAATATCAATGCTCCCGGTAAGGTTATCTTCCCGTTGACAAACCGTAAATGAACCATCGAAGCTCACACCAAAATGTTTTCTATAGAATGAGGCTAGTGCTGGCCTGTGGCTTTGGAGCCCAGCAGGAGCTAGGGGAAGGTAAGTGTCTGGTATATTAACGCTGTTGCTTACTAAAGGTTTTAACCCCACACGCACTGGCGCACACATGCTTTCTTCTGCAGTCTGTGTTGGCCCTGTGCTTTTGAGTTTGCCTTCCTCCAGCAGTAGGGTCATATGTCGTCTTTGTTGTAGTGAGATTACGTGGGTGGCGGTCCACACAATGATCTTCGTTTCCGTTTTGGACCATACAGAATGCAGAGGTTTTTTTTTTTTCATTAAAATAAATGGGTATCAGTGGTTAAAACTGATGGGCAGTAGCTCTCCTCTGATTTCTACATTGTGTCTGGTGTGTCTGATGCTGGAGTCACGTTTTCCACCACTCGGGATCCCTGTCTGTCTGTTGGGTGAATGGGTCTAGAAAGCTAGACTGGGTAGGGCAGCTGGAGAGATACCTCACTGATTAAGATCATCACTCTTCAACGTGAGGCCTAAGCTCAGATCCCAGCACCCACCACAAACCAAGACTCTCTACAAATGCCCCAGCTTTAGGTGGGAGAGATGGACAGAGGCAGGAAGATCACTAAGGGCTTGCTGAGTTCCAGCCTAACCAAGACACAGCCCCACGTTTAGTGAGGCGCCTTGCCTTGAGGGACCATAGAGAGAATGACAGAGATTGCTCGATGCTCGATTCTATCCTCCATGTACACACACACACACACACACACACACACACACAAATGAAAGCCAAAAGCTCCAACACACAAGTTGTGCAACTGGCTTGCCGTCCCAGCCTAAGAATATGGCGTAATCCAGTCAGTCAGCTGTGGAGTGACTGAAGACTTCTAGGCCCGACCTCCACCCTCAATTGGATGAACACAGGAAGTAGGTCATCCATATCTTCACAGTCCCCAGACATGGAGACCTTCTTTAAAATAAAAGATACCGCATCTTAAACTTGATATAATGGTTTTCAGTGGGCACACGGCTGGGGAGAATCTGAGCCTGCAATTCGCACCATACAAGGTGGTTCTCTTCTGAGCCTCCCTGGTATACCCTGATGCTCTCCCTGCAAGGCAGGAAAGGAGGGAATATTCACCCTTGAACAGACCAAGGAGCATGCTTAGGCACCAGGTAAAGGGCAGCCTGAGCTACATGCTAAGCAACGGTCAGAAAACTCACCCTTCAGTGTGAACTGGAGCCATCTCTTAGAGCAAGTGCACATGCCCCGTGGTGCACCTGCTGAAGTCGACAAGAACAAGACCCCTCCCCCTTTCTCTTCACATACACTATAACTGAGCTAGGAACACAGAAGGAAAGAGGTCACGTCCAGGGGCCAGTAGAATGGTTTGATTGATGAAGCGCTTACCTAGAAAGGATGCTGTCTTGAGTATGGATCCCCAGAACCCATATAAAAAGGCGAGCATGGTGGTTCAAGCCTATAATCCCAGCAAAGGTGAGATGGGAGACAGAGTCAGGTGGATTCCTGGAGGCAAGAAGGCCAGCCGATACAGCCTACTCTGTGAAGCTCCGGGCAGATGAGAGGCCCTGTCTCACACAAAGGGAGGAAGACACCTGATTTTCATGGTAGGTATGGAAGTCAAATAAGACTTTGACTCTTGGAACAGTGGAAGATTTGATGGCTCCAGAAAGACTCTAAAGGCATCATTTCAAACAGTAAAACAATCAGAGATAGGTCAATCTTTAAACAAAATAAATACAGCGCCTCTCACCCAGAAGATACAACAAGCAGACCATTGTGAAGGGTTTTTTTGAGGGGTTTTTTGATTTTTTTTTTTTTTGAGACAGGGTCTCACATAGTCCAGGCTGGCCTCAAACTCCCTATGTAATCAAGGCTGGCCTTGAACCTCTGCTTGTCCTGCCTCCAGCTCTCCAGTACTGAAATCCAGGTGTGTGCCATCATGCCCAGTTTACACAGTGCTGGGAAGGGAACCCGAGGCTCCGTGCCTGCTAAGTCTGCACTCTCCCAACCGAGTCTGCTCATATATTTCAACATGAGGCAGCTTACAAATCAAGAGGAAGGAAGTACAGTGTGTGGTTTGAATATGCTTGGCCCAGGGAGTGCCACTATTAGGAGGTATGGCCTTGTTGGAAGCAGTGTGTCATTGTAGGGGCTTTGAGACCCTCCTCCTAGTGGCCTGGAAGCCTTCTCCTGCTTGCCTTCAAAACAAGATGCAGAGCTCTCAGTTCCTCCAACACCATATCTGCCTGCATGCTCCATGCTTCCCGCCCTGATGATAATGGACTGGACCTGAGAACCTGTAATCCAGCCCCAATGAAATGCTGTCCTTTATAAGAGTTGCTTTGGTCAAGGTGTAAGTTCACAGCAATGAAAACCCTCACTAAGACACTTAGACCATTCACATTCTCCCTGCCTCACACAGTATTCCAGCTCTCCGTGTGGCAGCAACAGCAGAACAAACACTACTGTGGGCCAGAGGACCGCAGTCTGAGGCCTTAGCCAGTGTGCCTCTCCGTCCACACTTATATTATGGCTTGGGTATAAAATGCCTCAGTGCTCAATTATTGAACGCTTGGTCCCCAGTTGTTCTATCAGGGCTGTGTGTGTATGTGGGGGGGGGGGGGTTCTAGAAACAGCAGAAGGTGCCTAACTGAAAGTAGATCACCGAGGGAAAGTCTGAATTCCTAGAAACTCCTGTCTCGTCTCTGCTTCCTGCCATGCTATGGACTACTCTGCCCCACCACCTCCTCCTCGTAGAGATGGATGCCTCAGCAGCCAGAAGAAAGATACGTCCATCCTGAGGGCTTCTGTGGGGTGCTCTTATAGCTGTGTGGCAGTCACTAATACAACCGACTCATGCTGAGGTGCCAGAGCCTTGGACTATAGGTCCCTCTCTGTGAAGCATGTCTCTGTAATAGTCCCTTCGGCTATTAAATTCCTGTGAAAAATTTCTGCTAGGAAGTGTTAACACTACACTAAATTAATGTTGGAACCATAGAAATGTCTCCCATACAGAACACTATAATTCCTAAACCCTTTCTAGAACAGTCCATAGCTCATTAACACATAAGGGCTTCACACATTTGAACACTTGGTCACCAGCTGGCAGCTGCTCGGGAAAGCTGTGGAGCCTGTAGGAGACAGAGCCTCACTGGAGGAAGGAGGTCACCAAGGGCGGACCTTGAGGCTCTGTAGCCCAGCCCTACTTCCTGTTCATTGTCTCCTTCCTGAGTTCTAATACAATGTGATAGATAGCTTCCTGCTCCTGCCACCCTGCGTCCCCTGGACCATGTCCCACCAGAACTATCCACATATACAAGAATCATGATCTGAACAGGAAATGACCTCTCAAAAAAATCCTTTCTCCCTTAATCTGCCTTTGTCAGGGGTAGATAGGTAGGTGGGTGGGTGAGTGGGTGGGTGGATGGACGGACGGACGGACAGATGGATGGATGGATGGATGATAGGTAGATAGATATATTTAGATAGGTAAGTCAATAATGAATATATAGAAGATAAACACGAATAGCAAAAGCACTTTAGAGACATCTTTGGCAAAAAGGAGAATAGGGTAATATTTTATAAGTACCTCTGTGAACCAAACATTACACATTTTTTAAAGACTTTTTATATTTTAATGTGTCTAGGTATTTTGCCTACATGTATATCCGTGTACTATGTGCATGCCTGGTATCCCCAGAGGCCAGAGGAGGGCAACTAATTTCCTGGAAGTGGAGTTACAGAGTCGTGAGCTGCCATGTGGGTGCTGGGAATCAAACCCTGGTCCTCTGGAAGAGCAGCCAGTGCTCTGAACGGATGAACCCACCTCCAACACTACGTATCATCATATGTATATACAGGTTACAGTTCTCGTTGCATATTTGCATATGAAACATATTTAATATGTCATTATATTTGTAGCCTACGCAATTCCTGGGACATTAAAACAACATCATCCCCACTACACAGATGAAGCCACCGAGACTCACAAAGTTATGCCATCTCTAACTGGATTTTTTTGTTTGTTTGTTTTTGGAACTAGCTTCTCTTCTCATATATATATCCTGATTACGGTTTCCCTCACACTATTCCTCCCAGTTCCTCCCCACCCCTCCTCCTCTCCAGATCCACTCCCCTTCCGTCTCTCATTAGAAAAGAACAGGCTTCTAAGAGGTAACAACCAAACATACAAAAGACAATACAATGAGATGAAGCAAAAGCTATCATAGCAAAGTTGGACATGGTAACTCAACAGGAGGGAAAGAGTCCCAAGGGGAGGCACAAGAGTCAGAGACCCTCTTGCAGTCCGGAGTCCCATACAATATTTAGCTAATACCTATAATATAAATAAAGAGGACCTGGTGCCCTGTGCTTGATGCTTCAGTCAGAACTTAGCGGTGAAGGTGTCATGTAGGTGACAGCTCAACTTCTCAGTGTTCAATACACTGTGTAGGTGCCATCCTCAACAATGGGGCCCTGTCGTCAGTTTTTGGAAAGCAACCCTATGTCTTGGCAACAACCTGGGTTGTTTGAAGACTTCCAAGGGCCCTCCTTGGCCAACAACTCAATTGAATGCAACCCAGTCTGGTCACTAAAGCATCACGTGGCTACAAGAGATGGCCAGTTAGATTCTATCCCCCATTACTAGAGGGTACTCATTAAGATGAACTCCATAGTGTCCAGGAAATTTCCACTGCACTAGGTTTCCACACCACCTCCAAGTACCCAAAGCCCATCTCTCCCTCTACCCCATCTCCCCCAAATGTGTAGCTCAGGCTGGCCTTGAACTTGTGATCACCCCACCTCTACCTCTTTCAGCAAATCCTACCGGCATGTACCACCACAACCAGCTCTCTAACTGCATCTTAACACCTGTTAGGGGAGGTGTCTAATTCCATCCAAGTATTTTTTTTTTTTTTTTTTGCTATACTCTATGAGACACCTCCAGGAATGAGTTAGCATCTCCACACAGCATATGAAGGCCATCAGGCCTGCAGTGACAATGACAGAGGAAGCCACATTCAAGGAACCCAAACTTACAAGTCAGGGCTGCAGGAGCCGTTCCCTGCATCCTGGACAGTCTGTTTCCAGGAAACTGCTGGTTTGGGTAAATAAGAAGGAAGTTGATTTCCTGGCAGCCAGTCACCGAGATGCTAATTTGGAAAACTGCCTCAAATGAAAGTAAGAAGCATAAGCTAACACTTCAAACCAAAAGCAAAGCAATTGGAGCCCATCGGGACACTGTTGATCTTGCTGTCCTTTCTCAGAAAAGCAATTTTCTGTTCTTTTTCAAACTGCCACAAAGCTGTGACCTTCTCCTGCCTCCGGGCTCCAGTCAAGACATCCAGGGCACAGAGCCCACTGCAAAGTCTAGCACGTCTTGGCTTTGATAGGGGCCTCCCAGCCAAGGGGATGGGTCCTGGGGTGATGCTGTTTCTAAATTAAATCTGCCACAGCTGGACAGTTTATTCTCTAACCAGCCTGACCTCTGCTCTGTAGAGAGGTCTATGGTGGTGGGTGCACGTGACCTGCCCTGGCCTCTTCTCTCCCAGCAGGGTAGCCTCCAGAGGCAAGATTGTTCCCTGAAGAACAAGCATCTGGTACCTTCAGGAATTCCACAATGTTTTCTCTGAGTTTGTCCCCAAGGGGAAGTAAGCAGATGTTCCAGATCCAGCAACTGCCTGTGCTGTCCCCCTTACCGATTGCAAAAGCACTGCTATTTCAAAGGTTACACAGCTGTCCCGGTGGGCTACCTGTCATCTCTTAAAACACTTGTTTTCTAAATGTTAATGTTTGTAGATCTTCAAGATTCAACCACGTTCTGTACGCCTCTCACCACCTCACTCTGCCTTACTGAACCGGCAGTGTACGATCAGTTCCAACTATACTTTCAAACTGCCATTTTAAGTCTGTGGGGCTAATGGGATAAAGGCACTTGCTGCCAACCCTGACCGACTGAGTTCAATCACCAGAACACACCAGGGGAAGAAGAGAACTCCCCCAAGTTTTCCTCTGAGCTCTACACTCAAGATGTGGCTTGTGCACACACACACACACACACACACATGCATATGCACACACAAATAAATATAATAAAGTAAAAATGGACTCATAATTTTACTTATACTCATTTTAAAAGGCAACTGTCACAAGAGAAAAACCAGTATCACTTGGGAGCAAAATCAAAATAAATACAAGGAGAAGCAAAACATTAACAAAAAGGTAGAGAAATGGACAGCTGCCTTTAATTGTGTTCCAAGAAGTAAAGACAGTGGGGTGATGCACGCTTCTGATCTCAGGAAACAGGAGGGAAAGATGATTTACTACTGGCCACTCTGCTGCTGCTGCTATTACTACTGCTACTTCCTTCCTTCCTTCTCTCCCTCCTTCCCCTCCCTCCTTCCACACCTCCTCCTCCTGTTTTATTCTGGGTTTTTCTCTGGGGTTGGTTGGTTGGTTGGTTGGCTGGCTGTTGGCTGGCTAGCTAGTTGTTTGGTTGGCTGACTGGTTGGTTGGTTAGTGGGTGTGGTTGGTTGGCTTGCTGATTGGCTGGCTTGTTGGGTGATTGGCTGGTTGGGTGGGTGGGTGGTTAGGTGGTAGGCTTATTGATTGGTTGGCTGGCTGCCTGGCTGGTTGGCTGGTTGATTGGTTGGTGAAGCTCTACCCCAACTGTGCAAAGCCCTGCATTCCCTTCTGAGGAGCCTATGATGGCAAGGAGGATGGGGTCAGGGCTGTGATCAAGAGCCTTTATGTTCCACAGGTGATTTATCTCCTTAGAATGTAAAGTCATCCTCTGGGAGAAAGAGGGATAAAATAGCAGGTTGAGGTAGCCTGGAGAGGTTAGGGATGGCCTGTGAATGGGCAAGAGCCACCTTGGGTACCACTAGAAAGGTGAGCCCTCATATCCAGTGTATCAGTTACCTGTCTTGTTACTAAGACAAACTACCCAACAAAAGAAACTTAGGGGAGGATTTCTTAGGGTTCCCAGTTTGAGGGTACATACAGTCCATCATGGTGGGGAACGCATGGCAGCAGGAGCTTGAGGCAGCTGGTCACATGGTACCCACGGTGAGGAAGCAGAGAGCAATGAACACAGAGCTCAGGTCACCTGCCCCTTAATATTCAGTCCCAGACCCCCAGAGCGACAGGGCTGCCCACGTTCAGGGGGCGTCACCCTTCTTGTTAAACCTACGACACTCCCTCAGAGATACACCCAGAGGGCTAGAAAGACAGCTCCGGGTTCAGAGAGCATAGTGCTCTCACAGAAGACCTGAGTTCAGTTCCCAAGGCTCCAATCAAATGCCTCACAGCCGCCCACAGTCCAGCTCCCTAGAAATCCAGCACCTCTTCCCTCCCTGGGGACCTACACGAAGACACAGACATAAAAAGGATCCGACACCATCTTCCAGCCTACACATGCACCAGGCATGCACGAGGTGTCACAGACACATACGCATACACGATACCATTTACATAAACTGTAATTTTTAAAAAGAGGGCGGGGAGTGTAGCTCAGTGATATAGCACTTACCTGTCATATTGAGGCCTCTAAGGTCAATCCCCATTACTGAAGGAAAAAAAAAATCTACACATTAGGGTTCTCCTTCATTTAGATCCAAGACCTGACAGAGTATGAAGAATGGCCCAGTGTGAACCAAAAGCCACCATAGCGAGGCTCTTGCAAACCCAAGTTGTCCTGAACACGGGGAAGGGAACTACAACTCAAAATTAATCTAGGAAAAGCTTTAAAGGTTAAAAGCTAGAAGGTTCACTGACTTCCGCATGAAAGGCAAACTTTAAAATGAGTTCAAACTTCTGGGTGAGGTCAACACCTGGGTCTTCCGCAAGTCCACATCAGCTTCATTAACAGAACAAAACTCCCGTGTGCTCCCTGTCAGCCTCCCGGGGTGCATCAGCTCTGAGTGTAGAGAGGTTTTTGTGAAAAGCGACTGTTTAACACACCAGAAACCCCATCTCTTTAAGTATAAGAAAGAAAATTAAGTCATCATTCAGAGTGTCAAGTTTGAAGTTTAGACGAAGAAAAATTCAATCAGGAGGAACAAAGCGAGCCAACAACTGCCAGTGTCCTACCAGAAAAAGGAGGAAGGAAAAAGAGGAGGAGGCAGAGGCTGGAGAGATGGCTCACGGTTGAGAGCACCTGTGGCCCTTGCAGAGGACCTGAGTCTGATTCCCAGCACCCATACTAGGCTACTCACAATTGTCTGTAAAGCCACCTCCAGGGGATCCAACACCCTCTTTTGGATTCTGGAGGCGCCTGTATCCCTGGACACGTGCACACACATGCATCCACACACGCAATAGTTTTGCTTGTCTAACATGGGAAGGAAGTCCTCCATGTGAACTGAGGTTGTGGGTGAGAGAGAGGGGGCTGGAGAGGGTGTGGTCAGATGACAGCTGAGGAAGACAACTGAACCACACAACTCCCTGGCCAGGCCTGACCCATCATCTTAGTTACCAATGCTAACGGGATTTAGTCTTCCTCCAGCTAAAGTTACCCCACCCCCACCCCAAAACACAGTCCTCTGAGATCAGGCTTGTGAGTTGCCGGATCATGCAGACAAATAGTCAGGGAGCAGCTGTGGGACTGGAAGTTAGGGTCCTCACTCAACAGAAAGCCGAATTCTGGAAACTTCCCTAGATGCTGCTACCTTTAGGAAGCAGACAGCAGAAGAACACATGGTAAGTAAATAACCTAAGGAAGGTCACAAACCTGTCCCTTTTGGAGCTGGGCCTCAGCCTGGATCTGGTGGACTCTGGGGTTCTCCGTTTCTCTCCTTTTGTAAACTGTCTCCTGGCCTGTTAACATCCATGTGTCTGTACAATTCACTGTAACTTAGGAACATGGAGAAATCTGGCTTGTGTTGGCTCCGCAGAGGGGATCAGCCACTCCTCCTGCCCTGTCTAGAAGCTTCCTTAAGCTGTTCAACTCCCTACAACAGCCCAAGGTAGAGTGGGACAATCGGACCTTATATCCTAGCAAGTACCTTCACTAGTTTGCTGGACTCAGAGACAGCCCTCCCCAGGCCATAAATGTAAAGAATACCTTTGTTCTGTTCATTGGATCTGTCTTAGTTAGGGTTTCTATTGCTGGGAAGAGACACCATGACAACAACTACTCTCATAAAGGAAAATATTTAACTGGGGCTGGCTTACAGTTCAGAGGTTCAGTCCATCACCATCACGGCAGGAAGCATGGCAGCGTGCAGGAAGACGTGGTGCTGGAGAAGGAGCTGAGAGTTCTACAGCTGGATCCACACACAGCAGGACACTGGCCAGGCTTGAACTTCTGAGACCTCAAAGTCCACCCCCTAGTGACACACCTCCTCCAACAAAGCCACACCCACTCTAACAAGGCCACACCTCCTAATTGTGCCAGTCCCTATGGGACTATGGGGGCTATTGTTATTCAAATCACCACAATAATCTCTCCCAGCTTCTTTCACTGTGAGTGGCACGTGTCACTAAGAATGATTTCACCTGCGACCCATCTCAGCGTATCTAAGGAACCTGGAAAGCACTCTCTGAATCAGCGTTCTCTCAACACAGATCCACACCTGTGCCATAAGGATCCCAGTTCACTGTTTCCTGACACTGCCCCCCTGACATTTCCTGACACTGTCTGGAAGCACCAGACAGCCACATCATTGAGAGAAAGAAGCCAGGTTGCATTTACATCCCACTAAAACACTGGCAAAGCTGGGTCCACTGTGCTACATGCCCTCCAGGTGGCAGGGAGATTACCTGAGCTTGTTTTATTTGGTGCTGACCTCTTTGTGCTGGGCAAGTGTTTAACCACTGGATACATCCCATTACATCCACCTTTTGCTTGTTAGATTTTTGTTTTGTTTCTGAGACAGGATCTCACTAAGTTTTCCCAGGCAGGCCTTGAACTCAGTTCAGGATCCTCCTGGTTCAGCCTCCCAAGTAAGTAGGATTGTAGGCCCAGCCATACTTCTTGGGCTATGTCTGCCAGGATATAAAACTGGGTCTTGGTAAAAAGCAGGCATCCAGCCAGTGTACCCTCAAACTTTAATGTTCTGGGGGCTGTTTGGTTTTTATAATTTATTCATTTTCATTTTGCGTGCATTGGTGTTTTGCCTGCACGTCTGTGTGAAGTTGTCGGGTCTCCTAGAACTGAGTTACAGACTGTTATGAGCCACCATGTGGCTGCTGGGAGTTGAACCCGGGTCCTCTGTTAGAGCAGTGAGTGCTCCTAACCGCTGAGCCATCTCTCCAGCCCCACTAATGTTTTTCAGTAGTAATAGTACACTTTCTTATTTTGTGTGTATGTTTATGTGTGTATACGTGCATGTCACAGCACTGTACACACATTTGTGGGAGTCGGGTTTCTTCCTCCACCATGGGGGGGGTCACAGGGATCGAACTCACAGTGTCAGACTTGGTGGCAAGCTTCTTCACCGGCTTCGTCTTGCAAGGCACGAATGTCTACATTCATGGAAGAAGCCAACGTTAATCCCCACAATTTTGGCCCATTTCCGGTGTTTTCTCCTCCTCTTCCGCTCTGTGCAGCGTGCAGGGTGGAGCGGGGCGGAGCTAAGGACTGGGGGCGTGGCTTATCCGCAGACCAGACGCTCTGAAGCCTCCTTGGACCGTCCGATGCATGACAGAAACTACAACACCCACAATGCCTCGCGGTCCCGTGACTGTGTTGTCGCGAGAACCGTCGGGTTGTGGGCGTCTGCGCCGAGAAACCGAAGTCTAGGTGACGGTTCCGAGACATCGCCGCCAAGCTGGGCACCGGGGAGATGGCCGAGACGGACCCCAAAACCATGCAGGACATCACCTTGGTGGTAAGCGGAAGCCTCACATGGACCCAGGCACTCCGGGGCGGCTCTCCGCCCTGGCGTGGGGTGTGGCCAGCGGCCTCGGCCCGCGCACCTGCGGGGCTCGCCCTCCCCTCGGCCCCGGCCGGGACCCTCCGGATCTGACCCGCAGGGACACCGAACCAACCTGGCAGGCCCTTGCTGAAGGCCTCACACACCAGCCGGGAGCCCTCCCAGCCCGCGTCCTCACGTCCCAGGAAGGGGGTCTCGAGATAGGTTGGAATCGGCCGACTTGGTCTGGTTTTCTCTCTTAGGTGGAGACGCTCTTGCAGCAGATGCAAGACAAGTTTCAGATCATGTCAGACCAGATCATCGGGAGGAATATCCTTTTGATTTGGAGGCAGTTTCTTAACTGCGGGGGTGGGGGGGGGGGAGTGGGTGGTTTACAAACAGACTTCAGTTAGTCATTTAGAAATTGCCTTTTTTTTCTTTTTTACAAAGAGTTTATTCTTTTTAATTATATGTGTAAGAGGGTACTGGGAGTGACTGAGGCCAGAGGCGTTGGAGTCCCCCGGAGCTGGAGTTACAGTAGGCGGTTGTGAGCTGCCCAGTGTGGATCCCGGGAACCACATTCGAGCCCTCTCCAAGAGCCTCGCGTGCCCTTTAACGGCTGAGCTATTTCTCCATCCCCACTCAGAAATATCTTTACTGATCTTGGCTATATTGTGTTTCCGTGGAGGACTGTGCCAGAAGCCAGGAACACAGCTGACCTACCCAAGCCCCTGCTGGGGCCCCTCCAGAACACCAGTAAAGGGGCTTGCATGGTAACCGTTGGGTGGGAGTGCTCCTTGAGTCCTCTCCAGTGTCCGATCCTCTTTGTAACCTTACCAACGGGATATCGGGTCCTCTGGGATTGATGACTGAAGAAACTGAGGCATAGGGAAGAGAACTCACCCCAGTCCCCTGGACCCCTGACCGCCAGGCTGTCACTGTAGCCAGATGAAACTGGGGAAGCAGCTGCTTCCACCGGTCGGCAGGGGCCTGGAGGGGAGAGGCAGAGGTGAGGTGTGGCTGGTGTGCGGGCTCTTTAACTGTCCCACTAGACGACATGAGTAGCCGAATCGACGATCTGGAGAAGAATATCGCTGACCTCATGACCCAGGCCGGAGTGGAAGAGCTGGACGCCGAAAACAAGATTCCTACTGCCCAGAAGAGTTGAAGGTGAGAAAGCATAAAACACAAAGTGGCCCGTAGATGTGACCCGAGGTCGTTGATCGCTTTCTCTGTGTGGCTTCCCAGCAGGCCTCTCTCTCCACCCCACCCACAGACTCCCAAGTTTTGAAATGTTCTGTGCCAAACTAATTCCTTGGGTAGAGTTCACATTTCCGAGTTGTATGACTTAAAACTTACTGTCTCAATGCCGGGCATGTGAGAACCTTGCTCGTCTCAACACGGTGATGTCAGCTATGACGTTCCCACCTAAAAAGAATGAAATGACGGCAAGAGACGAAATACTTTTTTTTTTAAAAAAGGATCTATTTACATATGAGTGTTTTACCTGCATATGTACCCCATGCTGTGGGAAGCCAGAAGAGGGCATCGGATACCCTGGAACCCTCATTATGCACCCCTGCCTTGTTGACCTAGAACTTGCTATGTAGACCAGGATAGCCTCAGACTCAAAGAGCCCCACCTACTTTTCCCTCTGTCTCTCAAGTGCTAGGATTAAAGATATGCCTTACAGACAGGATTTGCCACCACAGGGTGCTGGGAATCAAACCTAGGTCCTCTCTAAGAGCAAAAGCACTTTCAACTGCTAAGTAGTCTCTAGCCCCTTCACAGTTTCCTTTTTTTGGTTTTTTTTTTTTTGAGACAGGGTTTCTCTGTGTAGCTCTGGCTGTCCTGGAACTCACTCTGTATACCAGGCTGGCCTCGAGCTCAGAAATCCTCCTGCCTCTGCCTCCCAAGTGCTGGGATTAAAGGTGTGCACCACCACCGCCCAGCCTCACAGTTTCATTTTAAGTAAACAGTTTTGTGATGGGTCTCACTCTGCATTGGACGTACCTGGAACTTGGACATGTGTCTGGCTGGGAAGCTGCTCACTGAGGACCGCTGGATGATGGCATTTTGGGGCGTGTGTGTTTGGTGCCCAACCGTGATCGCTGAAAGATTATTTCACTGTTTTGTTTTTGGAAATAGCAGAGAATTCAGGTCACCTTCATGAGCGGACACCTTAAGTTCTAGAGATTTTTTTTTTTTTTGGTAGCTTGTAGAGTTGATGTCTTTACCCTAAAATCACCTAGTGTAGTGAATTTCTTCTCGTCGCCTGCACCTGTGTTTGTTGTGGGGGAGGCACTTACAGCCCTCCCCCCTTTTTTGAGACATAATCTTATTATGCACCCCTTCCTTGTTGACCTAGAACTTGTTTTATTGACCGGGATAGCCTCAGACTCAAAGAGCCCCACCCACTTTTGCCTCTGCCTCTCACGTGCTGGGACTAAAGATGTACCTCGACTTTACACACCATCTGTAGGGTCTTAATTTCTTAGTGAAGTTCACCGAGGATTTTGTGTGAGAATATCAAGATTGTATATGATGGCTGATTCTTAGCCTCCTTCTTATTTTCTGGGCGTGGGCTGGAACTGGCTTCTCAGTGACTGAACTAGAGGTTGTTCTGAAATCCAAGACACTGTTTAGGGTTGGGAAAGTCAAGATAATGACCAGCATGCTGGGCTGCCTCACTGTGAGTTATGTGCTCTATTGTGGTCAGTCCTGTCCAGAGAGGATTGGGGGGTGGGGGGTACAGGGGCCTTGGGGCTGTTAGGGAGCTCTGCCATGTTACGGCAGAAAAGCCCATTAGTCGAGAACTGTAGGATTGAAGATGTTTGACTGATGGGGAAACAACACACAAAAAAGGAAATGAAAACAGGAAGTAGAGTCAGAACTCTGAATAAAGATGTCTAAATAAGAGGCTGGAAACTGGCTCAGCTGCTAAAGCTTGTGTGTTCCTGTAGAGGACCCATGATCAGTTCCTGGCTGTCCATGAGGCTGCTCACCACTCTCTGCGCCTCCACGGGATCCTGTTGCCCTCTGCTGGCCTCCACAGGACTTGCACTCGCCTGCACATGTACACAGAGGGATGCCCAAACACATAAGCAGACTTCTTACTTACAATGGCATTTTCTAGACTAGTGTGCACAGAGAGTGGGTAACAGATGACTCTGTGGCGTCTGTTCTCGATCACAGGGAGCTGGCTCTGCAGTGCCCTCCATGCTGCTGCTACTGCTGTTCATGATCACTGTCTTCTTCCACAGGCTGCTGGTGCTTCACACTGAATCCAGAACGTCGTTTTCCCAAGCCAAGAGAAAACCAAGTGGCTTTCTGCAACTAACTCCCATGTGTGGACAGGTTTATAAAACATGCATTCTTATCATAGCCTGCATAGCCTAGAGTACCCCTACCCCATCCCTCAAACTTGGTATCTTCATATCTTGGTCAGTTCTTTTAATTATTAAACACTAAAATTTTGGCGGTTTCTGGATAAGATTGTCAAACTTTTTAGTGGTTTTTCAAGGTTCTCTCCCCACTGTTCCTCTGTGGTCGTTTCTGTGTGATAAAGTGGCAGAGTACCCTTTAATTAGGTGGCCACAGCCCTTCCCCTGGCAGAAGCCCTGTGTGAGACATGAGTGTTTAGCGTTCTTTGAGTTTCAGTGCAGAGTGGCTGTTGAGCCGCCACTGGAGTGTCAGAAGTGCTTCTCCAAATGGCCGAGAACATTTCATAGTTGTCTGTGCTGAAGTGTCTATCAGAGTTTTGCATGAGATCCTAGTAGCGTTGGTAGGACCTGCTCATCCTGTGGGATGTCAGAGCCCAGTGACCCTGTCCTCCCTTCAAGCTACTAACTGAAAGGGAAGAGACCAAAAGACCCAAGCGAGCCCACCCCCTGTCATGTGGCTGAAAAATGCCCTTTTGACTTCTGGGAGGTGCTGGTTTTTAAGAAATACTATTTTACTTGAACTATTTCTTGTCTAAATTCTTGCACAATGAATTCTATCAATTAAACAAGACAGATTTACATTCAGAATTCTTGTGTCTGGAGGCTTAGCCTCGAGACCACTTTTGATGACTTAGAAGGCAATCTGTGTCACTGTCCCCACAAAGTGATTTCATACAATAAAAAACAAGAGTAATTAAACATTGAAGAATGGTGTGGTCCTTCCCAGAGGAAACCCTGGTCAAGTAGGTCTGCTTTCTCGATTGTGCTGTAGACAGCTTACGAACAAATTGTCCTATTTCTAAATTGGGGGGGGGGGGCACCTGAAAATGTGTTGCTGGCCTTGCTGTCAAGCAGTAGGAATTCTGTCATCAGTGAGTGTCACTACAGGCTGAGCCCCTCAAGGTGCCACTCAGACACACTGGGACAGACCAGCTGCAGCCTGCATGGAGGACGCTCTTGGTCTTCTAAATGGAAACTCGGGGGCTGCGTGTCTTCGGCAGTCAGTGGGATGGTTCAGGAAGCAGTCTGCTGCCTTCCAGGCAGATCCCCCAGAAACACCATCGTGACAAAGGTGCTAGAAACCCTGCTGCTGGGTATCCTTGTGTCCAGTGTGTTTGTTACCCCAGTTTTCAGATGGACAAGGGGCTGCCATGTTAGATTACCAAATGAAGCCTCAGAAAACCAGGAGCCAGAGCAGGAGAGGCTGTGTGCCTGAGAAGGAAGCCGTCCCCGGAGGCTACCTGGGAAGAAAGGTTTATGGTCTTGTTGGGCTTAGAAAAGGTCCTCACAAGGAGCTGAAGAGACTGTTCAGTAGTTAAGAGCTCTTCCAGAGGACCCAGGTTCAATTCCCAGCACCCACCTGGCAGCTAACAACCATAACTATAGGGGTTCAACACCCTCACACATACATGCAGGCAAAATACCAGTGTACATAAAAGTTCCTCACTGCCAGAGCCCCTCATGCCTTTTTACAGTGTGAACCAGTCAGTCAAAACCTGACTTCTCCCGGCTCGCTCAACTGTTGTGTACGAAATTACCCAGATTAAGCCAACCCACAGGTGCCAGGGGTTCCTTAACAAATCTCTGGTGTCCAGCTGTGTTCCCAACTGTGGAGCAAACCCCTGGCCTTACATGAAACAGGCTGCCTCCCCAGCCTCACCTGGAGAACAGCAGTTAGGTAAGCAGCTCTGAGTGCACTCAGCCCTCCACACTAGCCCTAGCCAGCCTACTCGGCCTTCCTGCCCCCTCTTCCCCCGGGTCAGCTGGACCTCTCAGTTGGCATCCCCCATTTCCCAAGCACTGCAGGCAGCTTCCCTCCCGTCAGCCTCTGCTCATCAAACCTCACCAGCTCCTGTCCCCCAGGCAGCCAGCCTTCAGAACTGAAAGTTCTGGGGAACTGAAGGTGGGATGGGGCCTGTGACAGCCCCTGAACCCCAGCCTTACCTAGCACACCGAAGCAATGGCACCCCCAAGCCAGGAGGTCCCTTGGGAATGAGCTTTATAAACAGCCTGTTTGTAAGTTACAGGCTTCCCATAAAGATAATTGTATTCCACTCTTCTTTTGTGATTTCCTGTTTTCAATTAGACCAAAAAAGCTAGAAGAATTTGTAGAGTATTGTTAGCCCCCAAAATGAGCCAGAAACAGCACTGGTTGCCCCATCTCCAGACAGCACCTGGGAAGGGTTGTTTTTCAAGCATCTTTTTAAAAGTTGTTATTCTTGTTTGTGTGGATATGACGTGAGGGCAGGTGTCACGGTGTGTGTGAAGGCCTGGTGAGATCTGCGGATATCTGTGAGTCCATTGGCCTGCACTGTGGGTTTGGATGACACTCACGTCGATGGTCTTCCCTGCCAGGCAGTTCTACCCACTGAGCACCCAGCTACCCTGAAAAGGTTTATTTAGAGACACTGTGCTGTGCCGGGGGGTTGCTTTAATCCACACAGTGACACTGAGTTAGGCTTTTATGTGACCTTTGAAAACGGAGCCAAAGGGTCTACATTATCTGCATTATCTGAGGTCAGAGCTGTCTGGCCATCCAGTACCCACCCTGCTATCCCTCACCTCTTTGAACCACGATGTCACTCCAGGCTGGGCTGGAATCAGCCAGAGTAATTCTTGAAACCTAGATTCCCAAGGCCAGTCAGTGTTGCATTTTTCAATAACAAGCACAGCGCACTGAGGGGTCAGCCACTCAGGTCCAAGCACCAGCTTACACACAGCATCGCCGTGTCTCTTTTCTGTTTTGCTACAGCGTTATGGGTGTATAGGATGTATCATAATGAAATCCCCCATCTTCCCAACTCTCCTGCCTCTCCACCTCTGTGTCCTATGTAAACCCGCCTGCTAAGTCCATTAGCTCCAGCTGCATGGGTGGACAGCCTACCAGCAGCCACATCCCTGAAGAAAAATGACTCCCTTCCACACAGCAGCCATCAGTGGCCAGGAGATGCTTGGCCCATGAGGTAGAGCCACATGAACTCAACTCCCACCTCTGCTGGGTCTGGTGCAGGTCACCATAGCTGCAGCGTGTCATGTTCAGGAGAACTCTGTCCTCATCCCTGCCTCACTGCACCTCCTCCGTTGGTGTTCCAGAGCCCCAGGCCCAGCTTTGCAGTTCCTGGTGCAGAGCACCAGACAGGAGCTGGGCATCTGCATATGAATTTTTAAAGACTTTTCTTACATTTTGTTTATTTTGTACACGTGTGTGTGTGTGTGTGTGTGTGTATACAGAGATGCCAGGGCACACACTTGGAAGTCAGAGGACAACTAGTGGGAGTCAGTTCTCTCCTTCCACCATGTGGGTCGAAAGGATGTCAGTCAGGTCATCAGACGTGACAAGCAGGCGGCCTTTACATGCCAAGCCACCTTGCTGATCTCTTACTTCTTTATTTTATAAAGATTTATTCATTTATTTTATGTGAGTACACCATTGCTATCTTCAGACACACCAGAAGAGGGCATCAGATCCCATTACAGATGGGTGAGAACCACCATGGTTGCTGAGAGTTGAACTCAGGACCTCTGGAAGAGCAGTCAGTGCTCTTAACTGCTGAGCCATCTCTCCAGCCCCCTACTTCTTAAATCTGTGTATGACAGTGCAGGCGTAGAGGTCAGAGGATAGTCGCAGGTGTCAGTCTTCACCTTCGACTTCCTTTGAAATAGGACTTCTGAGCTGCGTGAGCCAGGCTGGCTGGTGGGAGAGCTTCCAGGGCCTGCGCCATCATGTCAGGTTCTCACGCGGTCTCTGAAGATTTGAACTCAGGTCGTCAGGCTTGCACATCAAGAGCCATCTTCCCAGCCAGTTATTCTCTCAGCATAGAGAGGGAGGACTGTGTACTCCCCACACCCACGCACACATTACTCACTCTGACCAGACCAGTCGATAACTCTCTGGAACAGCAGAGCTGCGAGCTACAGCTTGACCTCACTGGCCCTCAGAACCCAGAGTGCCTCAGCCTGAGGAGCTGAGGGCCCAGAGCCCTCACCCCACCAAGATGAGAACCACACCAAATCAGTCTGCCTCTCAATAAACACACCACTGAAAACAGCAAAAATTTTAAATATATATATTTTGACCCTTAAGCCACAAAAAGACACCTAATCACATAAGGCTTTCGGAGTGTCAGTTGATTGAAAGGATTTTAAATAGCATGGTAAATACTTTCCCAGGAGGATGAGTTATTCAGCAAGATTAGCTGTTGAATGCTGGCCCGTTAGTTAGTTTGTTCTTTCAATCTATACTCACCTCTATCCGACTGAGCTGGAGGCAGGAGCTCCGTAACGGTAAACGTATCTAAATGAGATTTCACGTGGGAGAATAAGATTTCAATAGTAACAGATCTGTGACAGTACCTTTTAAAAGAAATTAGGAAGGGTGAAGCTGTCCACCAGCCTTAGAAGGAACTAATGCTGTCCGGTTAGAAAAAAAAAAAACACAATAAGACAGGCACACGGCTGCTTACTCTGATCCTGGGGGATTCAGCCCTGTGGACGCCCCACCCCCATCCTGCTTATGGGGAGGCCTTTGAAGCTTCCACCCCAAATCCAGACATGGGTTCAAGTCTTACCTGGCCTTTTTTTTTCCCCCTTTTCTTTTTTTTTTACAGTGATAACATTAGAGCCCTATCAGTCACCAGTGACTAAAAGTGGCCTAATCAAAGAGAGCATGTGGCAGCCTTCAAGAGTCCAGAGGCAGATGGTTCTGGGTCTTTGTTGAGTTAGTCCTGGCTGGTGGCCCATGCTAGTCTCAGCTTCCCCTTGCGGTTACTTGGTGTCTGCAAGCACATCTGGATTAACCTGACCCCCCTCTCCCAAATCCTCGTCTTCCTGTCTACCTTGAGTGTGGGTGAAATTGTGTCCCAAGCTTCTGTGAGTGTGGCCTTAGGGAGAAGTCTGAACCATGTAGATATTGTCACATTCAAGTGAGCTCCTTGTAAGAGGAGGCTTGGGGACATGGCACAGGGAAGACCCTGTGACAGCGGAGGCAGATCAAGGAGTGCTGACCGCAAACCAAGACTCAGCAGCAGCTGAGAGGCAGGAAGCAAGCTTTCCCTTTAGGTCATCCAAAGAGGAACTGAATTAGACTGAACTAGGCTTAATGGCCCCTAAACCTTAGAGACTACATCTCTATGATGAAAGCCACCCAGACTGTGCTAATTGATTACCACAGCCCAGGACACAGAAACAGAAGTCAGGAAAGCTTCTGATGTGCTACAGCCTGAAGCTAGATGTGGCCGCCACCAAGAGCACCAGCCACAGGGGACAGCTGCTGGTCTGTGAGCAGCTCAGGGGCACCCAAGCTCGGTCCTGGGGACAAGATGTCTGGTGTGTTCTCCTCATTCAGGGTTGCTTGAACACAGCTCTGCAGGAGGCAGCCTCTCCGGAAAGTGACTAGCAGCAGCCTCCAGAGGTGATGGGTGAGAATCAAGTGGAGCCTGTGGAGGTGATAGAGTCAGAGATTCTGACACACAGAGCCTGTGGCCGAATCGGCTCATCTCCCCAGCTGAATGCAAGTCAATCCAGCAGTTGCTTCTTTCTCTTCAAGAAATAGGAACGTGAAAATAAAGGGATCTGGGTCTTACCACCATTGCCCTCCCCCAAGCTTACACACACACACACACACACACACACACACACACACACACACACACACACGGGATTCCACCATCCCTGAGTCTCAGCGGTTTCCATCCCTGAAATGAGAAGCCAGGGTGTCCCTCTGAGGGCTTGACATCCTGGGCCATCCCCGGCTCACAGCTGCCACACCCGGTTGCATCCTTATCTATCACACGACAGGCTCCTCACGTGGTTGTCTCTGAATATATATTATCTTATATCTGTGTCTAAATCAACGTCATGCAGGAAAGCAGGTGCTCCTTTCAGCCCACCCAGGCCCCGTGAGCTCAGCGCAGCTAACAATATCTACAGACCCCCTTTTTCAGTTCACAGTCACAAACACTGGAAACTAAAGACGGAAGATATCTTGGGGAGAAGGAGATTTCAACCCCAACACTCCGCCTCTGCTTTCCCTGCTCCCACACCTGGGGCCGCTAACTTGGGTATCAGCCACACAGAGAGAAGGTTCTCAGTGATCCTTTATTGTTGACTGGCGCCTGAGTCCAAGAGACTGGTGGAAAGCTCCCCGAGGAGGAGCGATGGGGAGGCCACCTGTGCCTTCCATGAGGACATCTGCCTGTGTAAGACCAGGGAACCAAATGAAAGACCCCGAGAAGGTCCTCACTCAATCTGGCTACTCAAAGGACTCTCGAGACACCAGACTTGTTGTAATTAGCAAGAGGTATATTTCAATCAGCACGCTGAGGCCGAGACCCTGTAACCCACACAGGGGTAGAGGAGCTCGACCCCTAGCAAGAGGAGTGTAGGATATTTAAAGGAGAAAAACCACAAACTAGGAAGGGAGGGGGGTCGCTGGAGAACTCCAGCAGACAATATAACAGAAAGTCACAACTCATTATTCAGTCTATATAATTCAGCATATGACGGGTAACAGGGTCCAAGAAACAGTCATGGGGGGGGGACATCTTGTTCATAAGAACTCAATCTTATTCCACCATATCATCTACCTTTGTGCTTAGCCAAGTTCTTGTTCTTGGAGCACAAAGCCCCAGAACTAGCGGAGCTGCTCTCCTGGCTCTTTTTACTGTTAGTCTGCTAGAAGTGAAAATTCTATTAACCCTTCATCTGTCCCTGAGGTCTCAGGAGCATCAAAACCTCTGCACGCCGCCCACCTGTGGCCGGGAGGGGGGGTGGGGGGGGTTGTGTCCACCTCCTCCTCTCTGCAAGGCCTTCCCTGCAGATGGTCTCACCTGGGGAAACGCATTCAGTCATTTCTTCCTCCTCCTTGCCTTAGGACTGATGCCTGGACCCAGTCACAAACCAGGCCTAACCTGTCTGCCGTGCCGACCCCTGCTGACTCACACCGACCCCTGCTGACTCACACCGGCTGTCCCCAGGACACTGGCTTAGCATTTGACAGTGTGCTATTTAAAGAAACCATATCCCCAGTATAGCAAGGGTTGATTTGGTTTGCAGAAATTAAAGGTTTTTTTTTTCCATAGGCAAGTAAATGGGAAATTAAATTAGGTCTAAAATTCATGCAAGGCTTCTGATAACTTGTTTGCAGAAAGTAATTGCTCTGGAGCTGGCAACTTTAGTAATCAAAGGGAAGCTTAAGAAATATAGAAAATTGCAAGAGGAGGTGAATGAAAATGTGAATTAAAGTTCATTTTAAACACCCCCTCCCAACCGTTTACCCTGAACATTTTCAAACACTGCAAAGCTGAAAGATTTAATTTTTTTTTTATTTTAATTTTTGGGTTTTTTTGAGACAGGGTCTCACTATATCGCCCTGGCTGGCCTAGAACTCACAGAGATTCCCCTATCTCTGCTTCCTGAGTATCAGGACTAAAGGCAAGTTACGTCATGACCAGTGTGAATGATTTGTTTGCTTGCTTGCTTGCTTGCTTTGTTGTATTGGTTTTGCTTGCAGTGAACAACTGTGTGCTCACAGCCTGAATTCAGCTAGCTCGAGTCTGTGCTGGCTCCATGGCCTCTTGGTTCTCTGCCCATCTGAGGGGGCTGTTCTCAGGAGGTGACAGACAGCCAGGGTTAACAGGAAAGCACAGAGCAGACTCAGTCTTGGCTTCCCAAGTTTGCAGTCCAGGAAGGACGCCTTTCCCCTCACCCAAGCCCACATCTACACCCGACCTTCTCACAAAGCCTCAAGCACTCTGTCCTTGGACCCTGGACTGTCCTAACCCCTCAGCTGACTGTGGCCAAGCCCCTCCTGAACCTTCCAGAATAAACTATATCTTCCCATAAAGAGCAGTAGTCCCATCCTCTTGGAGCCCCTGGGTGTGGGCTTCTCCTAGGGAAACAAACATCTCCAGACAAAAACCCCAGATAGGGGGTTGCTCATCAATTAAGAGCACCGGTTACTTTTCCAGAGATCCTGAGTTTAGCTCTGAGCAACCACATGGTGGCTTATAACCACCTAGAATGAGATCTGGTGCCTTCTTCTGGCCTGCAGATGTGCATGCAGGCAGAACACGTATACATAATAAGTTTAAAACAAAACAGAACAGAATCAGTGGCAAGCCAAAGAAATTCTACCCAAATCCACTTTGGTCCGGTGCATCTAGGACAGTGATGCAGGGTAACAGAGAGGCACAGGCGGTCTAACGAGGAGGAAGCAGTTTCCTGTATGTATGGGGGGGGGGGGGCTATGTGCATATGGGAAGGGTGCATTGCACATGAATGAGAGTCCAATGTCTGTCAGGTATTTCCGCAATAGCTCTCCACTTTATTTTTTTTCCAATGGTCTTCCTTATTCTTTTTTTTTTTATTGGATGTTTTATTTACATTTCATATGTTGTCCCCTTACCCCATCCCCCATCCACCCAGGAACCCCCTATCCCCTCACCCCTCCTCCTTCTTCTCTGTGGATGTAACCTCTATCTACCCCTCTACTTTATTTTTAAGATTTACTTATTTTATGTATGTGAGTGCACTGTAGCTCTCTTCAGACACACCAGAAGAGGGCGTCGGGTCTCATTATAAATGGGGTTGCTGGGACTTGAACTCAGACCCTCTGGAAAAGCAGCCTGTGCTCTTAACAACTGAGCCATCTCTCCAGCCCTATTTATTTATTTTTGAGACAGGGTCTCTCACTTGAGCCTGAAACTCATTACTTTGGCAAGGCTGGCTGGCTTACAGTTAGATCCTAAGAAGCTTGTCTCTCCTGTCACGGAAACCACAGACCTTCAGTGACACCGCTTGGGGGGCTTACCTGAGTACAGCTTTCTATCTATGTAGACATCAGACGGTCAAGTGTTTGTGCCGGATGGTGTGAGTTCTGTGCTCCAGGCCTCCTTATCCTGAGAGCATTCAATCCATGAATGTACACACTCTCTCTGGGGACCCCATGTTTAGCCCCTACAAATCCCTGTGACAATTGGGTTCACGATGGTCACAGCCTTGTCACCAGTCTGCTTTCAGCTACTAGTAACAGGAAACCTACTTCAGCTCCATGGAACAGAGGCGATGTCTGCGGCAGCTGAAGAGGACTGGGGGAGGACCAGGGAACTGGGGGAGGACCAAGGATCGAACTCCACAGGAACCGGGCTCTGCTGACCTAAGTGTGGGCTCTGGCTCTTGTGACAACACAGCCACCAGCAGGTCCCAGCTTCCTCAAGCTCCCAGAGTTCATACAGTCATCCTAACACTGCACCCCATTGGTTGGTCTGGGATGCGGCAGGCACTTGTCCATCTCAGAGCCCGCTGATGTAGCTGGGAGGAATGGGGTGCTCTGATAACGCACCAGCAGCTGAAACAACCCAGTCTTCGAACACTGGGACCGGGAATGGTTATGGAGTATTGCCTAATCCCAGCTAGGGCTGCTTCTCCTGAGACCTGTAATCAGAGGCTCAACGAGAAGGGCGTGTCTGGTTACCTGGTCCTTCTGGCTTGCTCCAGGCCTGCTCACAGCTCTCCCCCAGCTCTCTACCCAGCTCAGCCACGGCCTGGACAAGTCCTTATTGCCCCCACTTGTCTGAGCAACTGTTTTAACCCAAACATGGAACCCAGAGAGAAGGCCTGCTCACAAACCCATGTCCTTCTCAGCCTGAGGTTTCCGGGCTCTAAAATAGAGAAAAAATATTTGTTAAATACCCGCTGAATGCTGGGAACTGCACCAGGCTCTACACCGCCCCTGCAGTGCTCTGCTTGCTCATTAGAACCATCTGGAAAACTTTCCTGCTCATTAATGCTCGAGGGTCCCAGTGGCAGAAATCCTGCTTCCTCTGGGCTGGGTACAGAGAGCCAGCATATTTCCGAGGTCCTCCCCCAGGGCAAGTTCGAGGAGCAAACAAGATACTGTACCCCCAGGTGCTAGAGGACATCCGAGGTGGGGGCACAAACGACGAAGAAGAGGAAGAGGAGGAGGAGGAGGAGGAGGAGGAGGAGGAGGAGGAGGAGGAGGAGGAGGAGAGCAACAGGCTCATTTTTGAGAAAAAGCCCTGGAGCCACCGATAGGTGCTGTCTCTACACAGAGAGCCACATAGCTGGGCTTTGGGGTGGGGGTGGGGGGCCTCTGGTCAGGATGGCTAGTTCCAGAATCATCAGCACTTGGAGGCCTAGGGCAAGAAGAAAACAAGGGGGTTCAGGGGGAGTCCTTGTTTAAAAACAACTAAGAATTTCCAGATGGCAACAGCAGAGATTCAAACCCACCACCACCCTACGGTACCCACCCCCCACGGGGCTCTGTGCGCCCTTCACGCGCCACCCTCTCCACCACAGACCCTGCCATCCCTGTCTTCAGGTTTTACTGCTCATAGCCTGGGGAGGTCATTACTGCAGAGGGCACTCAATGGAGCTGGTTGTGCAGTGTTCAGGGTAGGGCTCGCGCATTTCCAGCTAGAGTGGGGAAGAAAAACCAGAAGGTAGCTGGCTGGCTGTTCCCTGTGAGCAGACCCCCCACCCCCTTCACCACCCACAATTTGATGGCTGGGATCAAAGCGAGCCAACAGTGCACCCTCTGCTTAGACGCGGTTCCTGATCACCAGCTGCGGCCAGCAGAGGGCAGCATTGCAGAGCTGAGGCAGAGAGCATAACGGCACGTAAACAGACAGTAGGAAAAGACTCCTTTCCCAACGTCTGTAAAATGTCTCTCTTGTCCCTCTCTCTAGGGTGGAGAATCTTCAAGGTAGGGAGTAGCTTTCCCAAGCTGGAAGGAAAAACAACAAACACCAAAACCAAGCAAACAATTGACAGGCCCTTCTCCCTGTAGTATTTCATTTGCTATTCATGATGTCTCAGAGAGGTAAGCATTTTAATTAATTCCTTTATTTATGAATAGAAGAACAAGGGCTGGAGAAATGGCTTAGCTGTTAAAGGCACTGGCTGCTTTTCCACTGGACCAATTCTTAGCACCCACAGGGCAGCTCACCACTGTCTGTCACTCCAGGAGTCCTGATACCTACACGCAGGTACACATTCAGGCAAAAATGCCAATGCACAGAAGATAAAAACAATTTTAAAACAAACAGAAGAATAAATAATGTCCTGCGCCCTCTGGCAGAGGTCCCCTGCCCACCCCAAGGTCTTCATGTATACTGTTCCTTCTGCCTGATATGATGCCCTGCCAGTGCACTTGACTGAAATTTATGCTCAGCTCTGACATCATGTCACCTGGAGAGCTCTTTGGATTTCACAGACCTGAGCAGGGACCCAGGCTTGTTGTTTGGGCCTGGCTGTAGGCTCTCACGTCTCAGATTCCCGGGGCCACACATGTCTGTGACAATTTTATTGATAGATTTTCCCCCTCGCTTTTTAAAAAGGATTTATTCATTTTTATATATGTGAGTGCACTGTCTCCAGCCCCTCTCCCTGATATTTTTTTTAAACATTTATTTCTGCACTATGTGTGTGTGTTTGTGTGTATGTGTGAGTGTATGTATGTGTGTATATGTGTATGTGTGTATTGTGTGTATGTGTGTATGTATGTGTCTGTATATGTGTGTATATATGTGTGTGTATGTGTGTGTGTATATGTGTGTGTATCTGTGTGTGTGTGTGTGTGTATGTACACGCACGCATGCCACAGCATGCATGAGGAGGTCAGAACTTGTAGAAAACAGCTTTCTCTTTCTACCGGTTGGCCCCGGGTATTGAACTCGTGTTGTCAGGCTAGACAGTAAGTGCTGTTTCTCACGGAGCCACCTCACCGGTCCTTTCCCACTGATATTCTAGAAGTATCGTTGCTGGCTAGATGGATGTTTTCAGGCGTTGGCAGAACTGCTGAGGGGCCTGGCAGCACCTTTGCCACTCCTCTGACCCCTCAGTCAACTCCTATTTCTGATGCCAGGTGTGGAGATGTCAGTTACAAAGAGGTTTAAAAAAAACAGTGGTGTTTCCCCCGTGGCAACTAAGCTTCGTGTTGCTGTAAAGATTCCGTACCAAAAACAAAAAACAAAACAAAAACAAAAAAAAATCCAACCCATGCCTGGCCTGACTCTTCTCCTGTCTGCCTTTGAGAGCATTTATAAATAAAACTATTCTAATACATAGACAAACTAGGGCCACAAGATTTTTTTTTTAAAGTCTGCAGTGAGGAGAAGCAGATTGTGAGATCTGTGGTCTCAAAGCACAAAGGCCTTCCAGAGGTTACCTGGTTCCCCACTGTGACTCGAACAGGAGAGCGGCAGCACAGAGAGGTTAAGTGAGCTGCCCCACACCACACAGGTCTACTGCTCTGGGCTCCTGTCGCCAAGGCTGCAATGGGATTTTTACCGACTCCCCTTTGTCACACTGCTACCTGAGTGAGCCCCTCCTCCCGACTCAGCCCCGCCTCCCTTCCTGACACTGGTTGTCTGTCAGTCCATCTCATTTTACTTCAGAAAGCCACCTGTCTGTGCCTCTGCAGTGCTGGGATCAAAAGCACGCACCACCACTCTGAGCCTACATTATTATTTTATTTTTTTTGGTTTTTGGTTTTACATAGGATCTACCTAGCCAACTCCAGCTCTCACGCGTGCGCAGTGAGCTTTTCCCATTACACATTCTACCCAGCTCCCAATAGCCGGGATTTGAACTCAAGCCATCTGATTCCAGAATTTACATCCTTCGACAAATGGTTCTGCTGCCTCTGTCTGCCAGGTTGGGGCAAATGCAGCCATGGGGCAGTCACTGGGGGCGGGGTTTCTGCATCACAGAGTAGAAGCGGAGTCCTCAGGCCAGGACCAGGACACTCTCTACCCTGTCCCCTCTCACCTTCCCTCTCTCTCTTCCTTTCTCGTCTTTTAGCCCCCGAGGAAGCTCCTGCATAAAGCCACAAACATTCAGAGATTGCTTCTCTGTGCTCGTGTCATCCCTCTGCCCTTGACTGGGCGCTAATTCACTTCTGACTCTTTGGCTCACGTAACTAGATGACTTTTGCAATGTCAGCCATAGATTATGAAGAGGAAAATCTTTTGTTTAAACAGAAATCCTAATTTTCCTGGAGGCACGAATAAACACTACTGGGGATCGGCAGCTGCGTTTGCTTAGACACGGGCTTGGGCTTCAGTTCTTTCTAGGAGTCACCAAAGGCCACTCTAGCGTCCTTGCCAGGACCTCTTGGTGCCGGAGATTCAGTCTTCCCACGTCAGTGTGCTTTCATGGGGCAGGGGAGCCCAGAGTTCTCAGCCAGGTGGGAGGACACCAAACAGAACCGGGTGACCTGAGGCTCCCTGCAAGGATTCAAGGCGGCTGTGTCCTCCTGCCCTCCTGTTCTACCTCAAAGAGATGCTGCTTCGAGGTGAGAGACAAGAAGAGGGGCAAGGGGCACTTTGCAGTCTAGAGGGGGAACCCCAAGCAGATGATCACACGGTCAACATTACTGAGTGGCAAGTCTCCCGCACAGGTCAGGATGCACACTGAGAAGGACCAGCTGTCAAGCACTGTTGAGTCCCAGGCTTGATCTCCAGCACAGAAAAAGAGAAGAGATGGAATAACACGTTTGTCAGGGCTCTCTAGCCAACTAGAACCATAGAGTGGATGTATGCCGTTATGGACAATTTCTTAAGTTAGCTTATACTGTATGGGCTAGGTAGTTAATAAATGGCCGTCTACATCCTTGAGAGGATGAGAATCTGCAAGCTTTGTCAGTTAATAAGACTGAGTACCTCACCAGTCTCAGTAAGGTCCCAAAGGCCTGAGAGTTTTCCTGGAAAATGGCTGGTCTTTGGTCCACGTTAGAAGGCCAAAGGCTACAGCAGCAGAGTACATGCACCTACTAGCAAGAAGCAAAGGTGGGCAGGCAAACAGCACCACTTCCTCTTAGGACCTTTTTATGTCAGGCCACTGCTAGAAGGTGTCACCTGCTCTCCTGGAGGGTCTTCTCCACTCAGTAAATTCTCCACAAATCCACACAGAAATATGTAGCTCTGTCAGTTCTGTATCCTATCAGAAAAAAAACCACCATAGGCCTTTGCCTTTAATTTTTGCCCCAAAACTCATAAGCCAGTCGTAAAATAAAACCAGAAAATAAACTTCAATAGAGGGAGTGCTCTACAGAATACCACCCAGCCATTAGCAAGAGGAGTCTGAGAAGCTAGCCAACATTCTCAGCAAGCCCAGAGTTCCGTGCTGGCAGTATCTGCAGAGAGGGAGAGACCTAGCCACTAAAGAGAGGGGGGAGGGGTGGTATTAACATGTCCATGTGGTCTCACAGTGTTTCGTGGCTTCTAGAAGCTGGGAGAAGAATCCCATGACTGGAGCTCAGAATGAGGTAGAAGCCTGAGGATCACAAGTGCCTCTCAGAGGGGATAATGGGGTGACAGGGTGATGGGGGGAGCACTTTCTGAAAGACTCTGGGTACCACTGAAGTTCAGAGCTGTGAAGGAAGGCTTTCTCTACCATAGGCCCTAGAACCAATACTCTGGACTTTGATTTCAACCTGCCCCCTGTTTATTGGCTTCATACTCAGGCTGGTGAGAGCCGAGAGTCACTCCCGCTACCCCCCCCAGGCATCACATGTAGGTTTCAGGAATAAGGGGACCATGTTTGGAGTGCCCTGACAAGCACGGACCTGTGCACATACCCCAAGCTAATCTCTACACGGCACACAAGACCACCCTAGTAGCTCGGACTTCCCAAGACCGCTGTGGCTTGGTGAAGGAACACCTTTCCTTGCTTCTCAAAGTTTCCAGAGTGTCTGCCATCCAGAACTGATTGGGACTGGAGGCTAGCCTTTGCTGGCTCCTGCAGCTGAGGCCCTTGCAGGGCTCAGGCTAGACCACATATGTGCCTTGGGCTATTGGGAGCCATTGAGAGATCTGGATGAACCGAATGCATATTTAAGAGGGAGAATCAATGGGATGTCAGGGTAGACTGGAGGGACTGCGTAGACATTAGTTCTTCGTATTGGGAAGCGTGACATGGCTGTTCTCCTCCATTCAACTTCCTGATAGGCATACCCCAAACCTGCCACAGAAAACACCATTCTTCTAGAGACGTGGGACTGAAAAGATGGGGCTCAACATTTCCTACCAAGAGTAGATAGGAATTACAGAATGTTAGGAACCAGCTGGGAAGATGGCTATATGGGTAAAGGGCTTGCTAAGCAAACATGCCCCAGCATTCACGTAAAAAGCCAAGTGATGTTGCACATATCTGCAGTCCCCTTACTTTGAACACATGAAGGACCACACTAGGAATCAAGAAGAGACAGGGAATCCGTGAGATTCGCTGGCCAGCCAGCCTAGCCAATTGGGGAGTTTCAGATTCAGTGAGAGACCCTATCCGAAAAAAATAAGATAGAGGACAACCCCTGGCCCCTGGCCACAATATGCATACACACACATGCACACACAGACACACACAGTCATACAAATACACACAGATACACAGACACATACAAATACACACATACACACATACAAATACAAACAGACACACACACACATGCACACACAGACACACATACAAACACACACACATACATGCATGCACACACATAGACACACAGATACACACACAGATGATCAGACATACACAGACACACACAGACAGATACGCACACACAGATACATAGACACAGACACGCAAGACACAGAGGTACACACAGACACACACACAGATACACACCCAGATACATAGACACAGACACACAAGACACACAGAGAGCGATACACACAGACAACTAAAGACCTAATTTATCAGAGTCTATGTTGTTTCTGAGACATCCTCACCATAGAGCCTCAAACACACAATCCTCCTGCCTCAGCATCCAGCATGTTGCTATTACAGGTGTGAGTCAACACACGCAGTTCCCCAGGAACATTGTTCTATTCTTGCTAAGAGGTTTAACCAGCATTCCAATCCTAAGAGTTTAGACTCGATTCGGCTCAGTTTGGAGTCATTTTTAAAGGAAAAAGAAAATAAGCACTGTATATGATCAATCTCGTATTTAATAAAATTATGCCTCCTAGGACTTCAATATGATGAGATTTTAAAATATCAACATCTAGGTAGTCATCTAGGTAATCAACTCCCATCAATAGCTCAGCTCAGGGCTGGTGAGATGGCTCAGCGGTTAAAAGCACTGACTGTTCTTCCAAAGGTCATGAGTTCAAATCCCAGCAATTACAATGGTGGCTAACAACCATCTGTAATGAGATCTGATGCTCTCTTATGGCATGTCTGAAGACAGTTACGGTGTATTTACATATAATAAATAAATAAAAACCTATGGGCTGGAAAAATCTGGAACACCTTCGAAATGATAAAGCCAGCCATTCTCAACATGGATGCGGTTGTCCTGTCCTGTGCAGGACGTTATCACGTTAATCTGCTTAGAAGGAAAACTAGAGGAGTGGCTAATTCTACAGACAGACAGGCCATGGGACAACAGCACTGGGGGTGGGAGGTGTTCCAAGGAGAGCTCAGGCCCCAGCACCAGAGAGAAGAGAGCATGGGGGGTTGGGGGAATCTCTGAATCAGAGCCCGTGAGCATGCGCAGATGCAGGAGAAGGCCCTTCCTACAGTTCTGGGGGGGGGGGGGGGGGGGTGTTCCCCCCCCCCCCGATGAAAATTCACTTCCCAGCTGAGTGAGACTGATATTGGGTTGTCTGTTAACTAAAGACTCACACGGAAGTGGCTGGGTAGAGTACCTGCCCATGCAAGCATGAGCAAGGGCTGGACTCCCCGCATCATACTCGCACACACGTGAGCCTGTGGCAGACATTCCACATTCAAGACACAAACAGAACAGCCAAATTTCAGATCTGGCTCCCCAGACTGCTATAAGACCTAAAATACCCATTACCACATTTGGGGAAATTACACTCAAACCCGCAATCTTACTTATTGCTAAGGTCGGTAGTTCCTCCCCCCACACAACGGACCCTGGACAATCAGGGATTCAGACCCCTCCAGATAATTTGAACTCTGTGAAATTCTTTTCATTTATCTTTATCGTGTGTGGCAGAAATCTTAATTTTCCAGTTGTGTTAAGCTCGGCTCATTCCAGAGGCAAAAAATAAAAAAAAAAGTAAAACATTTAAAAAAAAAATCTTCAAAGCCGTTTACTGGCATTCCAGTCTTCTCCGGTTGCAGCTTAACACAGAGCTTAGAAAAGAAAGCAGATTAATTAACTCACGAGTCACAACTGTGGTTATCTCATTTGTTTTTTTTTCTCCCAGACATTCAGTCTTGTAAATTCAGCCAATAGTTAAGTTTGGAGGATTTATACAGCACAAACCGTTAATCAACCACCGTAAAGTGAAGGGTTGTTTCTCTTTGTTATTGTTGGTGGTGGCGGTTTTGTGTTTTTTTTTTTTTCTGTGTTTTGGGTTTTTGGGTTGTTTTTTTTTTTTTAATGTAATGATTTCCTGAGGCTGGCAGGGAAGAAAAAAAAATATAAGTGGTCACTTTCCTCATGTTTTATCCAAGGGGTCAAAGAATGACGACTCAAAGTAAAAATATAGTTTAATAAAAAAAAAAATGTTAGGGGCTTACATTTTGATGGATTTAGCATTCTTTTTTTCTTAGCTCTAAATGGAGGAAGAACTTATTTCTAACCCATGGGGGTGTTTGCATGTTTTTTGCGTGTTTCCGTGTGTTTATGTTCACGAGCATGTGTGTACTTGTGCACGCACAGGTGCAAGTGGACATCAGACGAGGACTCATGGAAGTTGGTTCCCCCACTGTGTGGTCCCAAGGACTGAACTCTGGTCATCAGGATTGGTGGCAGGCTCTTTTATTAAGCAAGCCATCTTGCCAGCCCGTCACTCAAAAGGTCAGCAACTCCTTGAGCTCAACTTGTTAAACCAAAGCTCTTGAGACAGAGACTGTCTGAATCTGAAGGATCTGTGGAGTCAGGTCAGCCATCAGCCAGAAAAGGGACCTGGTCCTGCCCCAGGTTCAGGTTCCAAGTCTTGGTCCTGCCCCAGGTTCCAAGTCTTCCAGTAGCCAAGCTAGAGAGCAACTGGGAAATGACTCCCTACTGAGGTCGTATCAAAACCCAGGGAAAGGAAGACAGGAACTGTGGTGACTTTGGGGTGGTGAGCCTTGAGCTCCTTCACTTAGCAAGATACAAGGTGGCCCAGGCTCCTCTAACCCTGCCTATGGGTGGAGATTTCACCTGTCTGGATTTCTGAGTCCAAGACAACAAAGCAGACCTCAGTTACAGCTGGAAGCATTCCTGCAGAGAGTGCTTTCTGAGAGCTGGGGTTGCCAGGTTCCCAAGGAAACTGGATCAATATGAGAGATAATAGATAGATAGATAGATAGTTAGATAGATAGATAGATAGATAGATAGATAGATGGATGGATAGATAGATGGATGGGTGGATGTGTACAAGGGGAATGACTAGATTGTTATACGCAGTGGAACCTGGATAATCTTAAAAGCTGCCATCGTAGACTGGAGATCCAGTCTGGTAGCTTTTCTCTCCAGTGTGGAAGCCTCAGAACAAGAGGAGCGGATGCTGCTGCCCCAGTTCAGGCTAAAAACCTTCAGAAAGCCTTCAAAAGCTTCCTGCCAGGTCATAAGAGTGACAAAGATGCTGGAGTCCTAAGGCACAGATGACAATGGCAAACGGCAGAGGCTTCCCGTGCTAACAGGCTTCCCCTTCCATTTCTCCCCTGTCCAGGCATCTGGATTATTGGATGGTACTTCCGCACATCTTCAGAGCAAGGCTTCCCCACTCTCCTCTCCTCGTGTCAGTCGTCCCCAGAGGTGCTGACACAAACGCACCAGACACATGCTTCATTAACCTCCTGGGGATCTTCTATTCTAGCCTAGTAGGCAATTAAGATAACATCCCTGGCAAAGATAGTGTAACTTTCCCTCTGTGACGGTGTGTATCTGCTTGGCCCAGGGAGTGGCACTATTAAAAGGTGTGGCCTTGTAGGAGTGGGTGTGACCTTGTAGGAGTGGGTGTGGCCTTGTAGGAGTGGGTGTGACCTTGTAGGAGTGGGTGTGGCCTTGTAGGAGTGGGTGTGGCCTTGTAGGAGTGGGTGTGTCACTGTAGGTATGGGCTTTAAGACCCTCATCGTAGCTGCCTGGAAGTCAGTCTTCCACTAGCAGCCTTCAGATGAAGATGTAGAACTCTCCAGCTCCTCCCGTACCATGCCTGCCTGGATGCTGCCATGCTCCCACCTTGATGATAATGGACTGAACCTCTGAACCTGTAAGCCAGCCCCAATTAAATGTTGTCCTTATAAGAGTTGCCTTAGTCATGGTGTCTGCTCACGGCAGTAAACCCTAACTAAGATACCCTCCTAGTTCAGGGATCAAAGGCAAGCAGAACCACAGACAAGAGCTTGAGAGCCTTATTTAATGCCGGCTTCCAGGAAGTCTGTCTAAGAACGACATGACACTTGGACGGTGTAAAAGAAAACGCTGATGCCTTTGACGAGAAAATTAAGCCGCCCTGACTGGAAGCGTGTGCCATAAACACATCAAATGACAAGACAGACGGGACAAGCACGGTGTGTCTCCAAGGGGCTGATTGATTTCTTTAATATCAAAAGAGCTTCTATGAATTGATACAGCTGTAGACATGCCACCCCAAAATAAGATCGTAAGAGTCCAGGCCCCATAGAATGAGCCTCTCCTGGGATGCCCTAGACGGAACTATGCTGAGGAACTGCAGACACAGAACTGCAAAGTTACCCATTTTAGGTAGCTTAGAAAAAAAAAAAATGAACCTCACTGGGGGAAACATATATCTGGAAGCCATGCGCCTGCACACGCTCAGTCAGGAAGCACTGCAGCTGACTCTTGTCCTGGGCTCTTCCCGTCTCCGGGGGCTTTCTCTACACTCTTCTCTTGCTAGCTCAGATGACAGTGCCATTCAAGACTGAGACAGTGACTGTGTCTTGGAGGATGTCTCATTTCTCTGTGTCGTGATTCATGGACGTGGGAGGGATATGGTCACCTGGCAGCAGGAAACACAATTTGATGTGTCTGGCTGTGTGAGTGGAGCCATGCTCCTCCGAGACTCCCACTCAGGTACAGCCCGGTTATAGTCTTCTCCGGCAGAAAAGAATGTCACGGCTGGCTTGGGAGGAAGCAACGTGGGGGGTTATTAGGGAAAGTGGACACAGTAAGAGACCCAGGAGCATGCATCAGGGGGAACACTGGTCACTCTTCTTGTTGCTATGACCAAAGCAGCATCTAAGGACAGAGTGAGACTGGCAAGCATTCTGGAGCAGCACCTGGCATAGAGGTCCCCTGCAGATATCTGCTGGACTCGAACCTCGATGGTGATGTGTCATTGTGCTGATGAAACTGTTCAACCGGTTCTCTCAGTGTTTCTTGAAAAGGGGAAGAGGAATCATTTCTTAAGTTTTTCCCTTCTTCAATTATTAAAGTTTTCCAGCAATTCTTCTCCTTTAATGACAAATGACCTCAAAACAAAGCCTTGGGCCTTGTCACCTTTCCTCTGACAAGTTGTTCTACAATGGTCGACAAAATGTTCCCAGAGACGTTTGCATCTATCATCGTGAGGTCTATTGATCTGTGGCATTTTTCAGAAATAGATTTTTTTTCATGGCCCTAGAATATTCTTTTGTAAGACAATACCATAATATTTTAGGGATTGAATTTTAGAGAATAGTTTGTTTTTATGGTCTTCCCACCTCTCTCTGTGTGTCTCAGTCTCTCAGTCTCTCAGTCTCTCTGTCTCTCTGTCTCTCTGTCTCTCTCTGCCTCTCTCTCTCCCCCTCCCCTTTGTCCCTCCCCCTCCCTCTGTCTGTCTGTCTCTCTCTCTCTCCCTCCTTCTCTCCCTCTCTCAGACATACACTATACATATGCACACACATGGGATTCCTGGCTTCTACACCTGCACCTCACTTTCTCCTTTCCTATAGGCTCCATCTGGCCTTCTTGTGAATTAGCTGTGGTCCTGGCTAGCTGAAGCAACATCTAGCCAGTTGTCCCCTCCCTCCCATATCTGCCTGCCAAGGGAACTTGCTCCTCTCCTATGAGGCCGGAGATCCTACTGACCATCTCTCTCTAAAATGCCAACAGGGTAACTATAGAGGTCTTGTTTAGGACCCTGAAGATCCTCCAACTGGCCGGGCATCCCCTGGAACCCTCTCATACCCTGAAAGTGTCTCCCTCTGTCTGACTAACCTCTCAGACAGTCCATGACTTTAGTCATTTTCAGTATCCCTCTCTACCTGGGAATAAAAGAGTGAGCAAGGCTTAACCAATATGCTGGGTGACCACCTGCTCTCCAGATCCCTCCTCTGCCCACACCCAGCCTAAGGCTGCTGGAGGACCTTGCCTGTGGGGGGGAAGGGCAGAGAAGGGGAGAATACCTACCAAGGGAGGGAGGTCAGTGACTGCTTGTTACCCACATCTGCCAGACTCTCATCAGCTGCCTAGCCTGCTGCCCTCTCTTGCAAGCCCAGCAGGCCGAGGACTCCAGGCCCTGCTGACCCAGATCCACAGTGTCCTTCTTGAATTTTGTATGTCCTCCTTCTCTCATGTCTCAGGCTTCTGCTTGAGCGGCCATATTTCCTGCCAGGAGCCTGCAAGATCTTTGGGATTGCTGGGCATCACCATAGCTTCCCCTACTATGGCCAGAGCAGCAAACCCTTCCCTCAACCTCTCTCTGGTTTCTCTGAGGAGGGGCTCTCTGAGAAAGACCTGCTGGACAGCTCTTCCCAACTGTTCAATGCTTAGCTCTCCCTACCCTGTCCATCAGGTTCAGAAGTCAGCAGAGACCCCTCCCCCAAGAGCACTCGGTCTATGCTACGTCTCTGAGCAACGCACAGCACTGTGCCTCTCCCTCAGATACATCACTCTGATCTGACAGGAAATTGCTATAATATTCCTATCGTGGATCCAGAAAACTGTCAGAATAAATCTACATTGTCCACTAGGAGTGACAGCCACCTCTCGGGCAGGAACCTTGAGACGTGAACAGCCTGAACTCGAATGCTTTCCTAGATAAATCATGTGTCTATTCTTCATGACTACGCCCTAAGCACTTGGGAACACGCCTTGGGAGGGACTCTTGGGTCAGATGGCTGAAGTCAATGTCTTGTTAGAAAGATGGAGTGCCTACGTATTCTCTCCTCTTCAGTGGCGATACACAGTCCTCATTCAGCTTAGGAGACAAGCTGCCTCAAGGAAGGCGTGCTAAAGGGGAAGGGAGTTTATCTGGATATTCACAGATACAGTCTCTCCCTTACAAAGTTGGACCAGTTCATCGCCACAAACCCCAGAGGCCTGAGAACTCATTCTTCTCCCCTATATTTAAGACATGTGCTCTCATGTAGCCAAAGGTGGCCTCAAACTCAATATATAGCCAGGCATGACCTTGACTTATAATCCTCCTGCCTCTCTCTATCTCTTACATCTGGTTTATGCTAGGGGTGGACCCAGGGCCTCCTGTGTGCTAGGTGAGCACTCCAACCACTGAGCCACACCCCCACCCCCCTCCCCCCATTTAACAGGCATAGTGCAGAAACTGAGCTCAGGAGCCCCTTCTAGTGAACCCCTGAACAGTGTCGTTCCCCCACCTTCAACAATTCATACGTAAGAGTCCTAGAAGGATGGAAGACTTATGTTACAGCATGTCCTGAGCTCTACTTAAAATATATATATATATATATATAAAAATATATATGTATATACACACACACAGACACACACACACAGACACACACACACACACAATATATATATATGCTGCAGTTACAGGCATTTTGGTCACCCAGGTTCTCAGGGTTGTGAGCTTGGGGATCCGTTTTCACTTGAAGAAATTGTTTGCACCGCAGCCCGAAACTAAGGCTGCCTCCAAGATGTCTAATCAGCTCCTGGAAGGAGCATCAACCAGAAATGCCACCGGCAAAACTGTGAGCAAAACAAGGCAAAGGTTAACAGCGCATCCTCTCCCTTCAGCTCCTCCTCCAAGGGTGCCCGAGCTAATAGTTGGATTTTTTTTTTCCCTTTCTGCTAATCAGAAGAAAAATTGATTACCGAAATTATAATTAAGAGCTGGGAAAATATGCAACAATTTAGCCGCTTCGTTTAACACGTATTTCAGGTTAATTGCGTGATTTCGCTAATGAAGATATTTGCATGAGTATTTTCGGTGGCTATATTCAACTTATTGTGTTGTGAAGATTCAATGAGGCAGCTGACTTTCACTAGCATTGGATTTAGAACAGGAAAAAAAGTGGGGGGGTGCAGAAAAGGCTGTTGGCGAGACACCCGAGAGGCTGCTTCAAGAAGCCTGTAATGTAAATGAGGACAACTGAACTCCTCAAGTTCCATTACAGGCTAATTCTGAGATTATGGAAGTGCACCACCATTCCTACTGTAGACAGAGCTAAGATTAGGGCCTTTTGCCTGCTAGCACATACCCTGGCCATTGAGATACAGCCTCTGCCCCATTTATTGGTTGTTCTTGAGACAGGGTCTTACTATGTAGACCAGGTTTGCTTAGAAAGTGAGATTCTCCTGCCTTGACCACTGAGTTAAGCATGAGGCTTAGCAATGGAAGTTGAACATGGCAGAAACGGGGCAGATCAGGGCCGGGTGAGCTTCAAAAGCAACAAGAGAAAGCCCAGAGAATCCAGAAGATATTCTCGCACTGTGGCTAGTTTTTGTTTCGTTTTGGTTTTCCAGACAGGGTTTCTCTGTGTAGCCCTGGCTGTCCTGGAACTCACTCTGTAGACCAGACTTGCAAACTCAGAGATCTGCCTGTCTCTGCCTCCCGAGTGCTGGGATTAAAGGTGTGTGCCACCACCACCTACCACTGTGGCCAGTTTTGAAAGAGAGAGAAAATTGGAAAAAGGAACAGTTATGCTTCTCTAAGCAACTCAGAGCAGTGGGCAGGCACTAGAGGCTCCTAGCATGGCAGGATTTCTGGGAAGGAGAAGAACATTATCTTATAGGGATAATTATTCCCCCCATCTGGGTGGACTCTTCCAGGTGACTGGCAGGCCCAGCTAGATTAATGCATATGTTTTGGGTAGCTTAGAATGTCAGGTCTCCACCAAGACCAGAGGGTAGAGTCCATTCTTTTTCCATTAAGCGAAATACATTCCCCTTAACGGGCTTACCTGGAGTCCTGATCAAGGACAGTTATAAAAGTAACACTTTTCGTTGTATCATCTCCGAGGCTTACTGCCGCCGTGTACTAACCTAGATCTAGTCCTGGAAGCTTCTAGCCTCCAAACAATCATCTAGACCGTGAATATTTTCAGCCTCTGAGACTTACTGATGAGTAAACTCTTTCTACCTCTTTCTGATCTCTGGCTGATTGGTCAACTCAGCTGTGCTGGCTCCAATTCTTTACCAAGCTGACTGATTCAATCTGGCTTCTCTCGACTTCTGACTGAATTGCTCTACTTGGCCTCATAATAATTTTGGCAATCTGTTCTGATCTTCTGGTTCCTTCTCATTCTCTGGCTCATTCTGTCTTCATCTGTGTCTAGCTTGTTCTCTCTCCAACCTGTCTCTATACAACTGTCCCAGGAAAACTGCCTCCTCTCCCTGCACTGCTTTCTCTTAAGTAATTTCTCTTTCCTCTCTCTTCTCATGAGAGTTGGGCACATCCTCTTCTGTCAAATCTTTCTCTGATTCATCACTTTGTCTGCCTCTCAATTAGACATCACTTTCAAACACGGCTGCTCCCTTTTACAAACAAACTTTAACCTTCATTGTTTGGAATTAAAGGCGTATACTAAGGGTGTGTCTGTATTCCAGCCAGAGGGATTAAAGGTGAGTGCTAAGGGCTAAGCCACACTACACTTAGACACAGCTGTTTTGGGTTTTTTTTTTCAGTAAATAACACAATCTCAGGGCTCACAGTGTGATCAAATATCCTGATAGGAATTCCTATCCCTGAGAAGGTAATGCTAAAATCACTTAGGAGACAGGCTGAGACTGGGGAATAGAGAGAACCATTTTCCCCTGAAAAATCTAGAGATCCAGAGCTAAAGTTGCTCACCAGGAGGGACTAGTGTCTGGGTTGGAGTTTCAGTTTCATGGTCACACATGGTCTCCAGCAGGGGAACTCACGGGAAGGAGGGAAGAAACCAGCGTTCCTCAGCACTCGGGCAGGTAAAGGAGGACAGCCCCAGAAGGCTGCTGTTTACATCCTGTGGGTCTTCCTCCTGTTTGTCACCAATTCTGTCCTCCATTGGGGACTCTGCCTTCATACATAGGCTCCTGCAAGTTCAAAGCATGCTCTTGCTTCTGTAAACAGACAGAAGGGCTTCTCCTTTCTATAAACACCGTCACTCAGAATGGATGGTTCCACAGTTTGCTTTTCTGACTTCGTGTTGCTTAGGAAATTCATCCAACAGCCTTGATGTGGTTCTGTCCTGTTGAATTCACTGCCCATGGCACACCCAAAATGTCCATAGACTGACTGGTACGTTCACTCTGTTCTCCCACAGTTGAACATGTATGATAGATAGTCCTGTTACATGCACAGCCAAGAAGCAGAGAGCTATGAATACATGTTGATATTCATCTCACTTTCTCCACTTGCAGAGACCAGGACCTCAGACAGGGGATGGTGCCACAGACAGCAGGTAGGTCTTCCGACCTCAGTTAATATATTCAAGATAACTTCTCCCCCAACCTCACCAGCATGCTCAAAGGCTGGCTCCCGGGTGATTCTAAAGTCTATCAAGTTAACAACTGAGTCTAACCATCACAACATAAGTGTTCCTCTGGCTTTCCCCAACTAGCACAGGCTCTCCTTTAAGTAAAAGTTGCTAGAATATTCTGAGGATCACCATCAGAATGCCTAGTGCAATTCCCCTCCCCCCCACATTGTATTTTACAATGTGGCAATATACTTCTTTGGTTTGTTGTTGTTGTTTTTCGAGACAGGGTTTCTCTGTATAGTCCTGGCTGACCTGGAACTCACTCTGTAGACCAGGTTGGCCTCGAACTCAGAAATCCGCCTGCTTCTGCCTCCCAAGTGCTGAGATTAAAGGCATTTGCCACCACTGCCTGGCGGCAATGTACTTCTTAAGAAGCCCATTGGTCCCAAACATAGGGGCAAGGAGGAGGGAGTATTCGCCAAAGAAGCCCCCTTTGAGATAGGGGACCATTTTTCACTTCTTGGGTAAGGTTTTCAAAGACAAGCTCTCTTCCCTTCCTGTGGCCAGAGAACTGAAACGTGAGACGGGGGACTTTCTGCCATTTGCAAATTCACCCCTGTGAGGTGAGCCAAAAGAAGCAGTAACTGCCAGGAATCTGAACGGGGTCCATCTAAGACACAGAGAGGATGCAAGTTATCAATGCTACCCCCAGGACCAGTAAGCCCCTGCTCCACTCCGAGAACTATGACAGTGAGTATCATAAATCCAGGGCCCTCCCAGCAACGTTGTCATTGACCAAGCTAGAAAGCCAGCACAAACCCAAGAGTATGGTTTGTTAAATTAAAAGTGCTGTAAAGAGACCCAGTTCCCACTGCCAACGAGGGTGGCCTTGAACCGACAATCCTCCTGACTCCATATCACAATACTAGGATCTCAGGCACATGACACCTACCTAGCCTGGTGTGTACAGTTCTTGGGCTCAAACCCAGGACTTCATGAATGCTAGGTAATCACTCTATCCACTGAGCCATATCCCAAGCCCTCAATTCTATTCTTTATTCATTTGTTTGGTTTGGGGCATATTTTTTTTGAGAGAGAGAGGGTCTCTCTGTGTATTCCTAGCTGGCCTAGAACTTGATTTGTAGACCAGGCTGGCCTTGAACAGAGATCAACCTGCCTCAGTCTCTGAGCGCTGGGATTAAAGTCATACACCACATAAAAACAGATAAGTTGACCAATGGGATTGAATCAAAGACCCAGATGTCAATCCACACACCTGTGGATACTTTTTTTTTTTTTTATTTTAAAATAAGCCATAAATATACAATGTAAAAATGGAAGCATCTTCAATAAATTGAGCTGGTCTATCTGGAGGTCAGCGTGTAGAAGAGTGAAAATAGATTCATATCTATCACCCTGAAGAAAAAAGTCCGAGTACATCAAACACCTCAACATAAATCCATATACACTGAACATGATAGCAGAGAAAGTGAGGACTAGCCTTGAATTCATTAGCACAGGAAACACTTCCTGAACAGAACACTAATAGTGCATACACTAAAATCAATACCTAATAAATGGGACCTCATGAAACTGAAAAAAAAAAAACCTTCTGTAAGGCAAAAGACACTGTCAAAAAAACAAAACAGCAGCCTACAGAGTGGGAAAAGATTTTCACCAACTCCACATCTGACAGAGGGCCAATGTTCAAAATATATAAAGAACTCAAGAAACTAGACATAACAAACCAAATGATCCAATTAAAAATAGGGTACAAATCTAAGCAGAATTCTCAACAGAAGAATCTCAAATGGCCAAGAAACACTTCAAGAAATGTTCAACACCCTTAACCATCAGGGAAATGCAAATCAAGATGACTTTGAGATGCCATCTGTCAGATCAATGGTTAAGATCAAAACCCCAGTGACAGCTCATCCTGGAAGGATATAGAGCAAGGGAATACTCCTCCACTGTTGATGAAAGTGAAAATTTGTACAGTTACTTTGGAAATCCATATGGCAATTTCTCAGAAAATTGGGAATGGATGTACCTCAAGGCCCAACTGTATCACTCCTGGGAATATACTTAAAGAATGATCCATTCTACCACAGGACATTTGCTCAACCATGATCATCTCAGCTTTGATCATAATAGCCAGAACCTGGAAACAACCTAGATGTCTCTCAACTGAAGAATGGATAAAGAAAATGTGGGACATTACCACAATGGAATATTCCCCAGCTGTTAAAAAAACAAACAAAGATATTGTAGAATTTTCAGCCAAACAGATGGAACTAGAAAAATCATCCTGAGTGGGGTAACTCAGATCCAGAAAGACAAACATAGTATCACTTGTACTGACAAGTGATACTAGCTGTAGAGTAAAGGAAAATCATGATACAATCCACATACCCAGAGAAACTAAGTAACAAGGAGGACACACACACACACACACACACACACACACACACACACTGGAGAAAGGATGTCTGGTTAGAAGGGTCACTTTCTTCCTATTCAATTTTATTCCAAATTTTCTTTTTTTTTTTAAAGATTTATTTATTTTATTTACATGAGTACACTGTTGTTCTCCTCAGACACTCCAGAAGAGGACATCGGATTCCATTACAGATGGCTGTGAGCCACCATGTGGTTGCTGGGAATTGAACTCAGGACCTCTGGAAGAGCAGTCAGTGCTCTTAACCGCTGAGCCATCTCTCCAGCCCTATTCCAAATTTTCTCAAAGTCTCTTTGCTTTCCTGACATCAAGACACTTGCAGAATGAGCAACTCTAATCATGGCGACCGTTAGGTGTTGGTAACAGTCTGGTGTGTAAATCAACCGTCCAATAAGTCAAGAACAATGGCCTCTCCATTGTTCCCTCCCTGCATCTGGACCCAATACATTACTTAGTTAATATAACCAGTGGTTGAAGTCACTTTACCATTTCTAAGTCCTATCGAGGTGCTGGGAAGACTATACCTCTAACACACTCTTTTCACATGAGCTAGGTCTCATGGAGGAGGGAGATGAGGCACACAGCACAGGCCCCGTGCTGTGCAGCCTATCACACCAACAGCTATCAGTGAAGGCGGAACACTCCCCGTGTAACCTGAGGCATCTGCACAAAGGCTTCCCATACACCGAACACACTAGCTCACAGCCTCGGGTTGGCAGTGCACAGGTGAAGTGTGAAGATGCCTAGGAATTTTCAGGAAGGGAAGGGGGGCATGAGTGTGGAATGAGACAGCAAGACCGCCCTCCAAGTGGACAGGGGAAGCCTCAGGAAGGCGTTAGCTGAGTCAGGTGGGGAGGCAGAGTGAACAAGCCAGAGGAGACAGCATGTGTAAAGGTCCTGGGGCAAGCAGGATGCAACATAACTTACTGGTAATTTATTCTCATATCTGACTTCATGTGTGCCCAATGCCACATTGGTCTTTTCAGGCTAGGGCGTCACCCTCTTGGCCTTGCTGTCTGTAAGTGAACCAAAAGGCTTGTCAGGTTTCGGGAAAACTGCTGTTAAGTCTGGGAAAGTGTCCTGGGAAACCCCCACATTGCACTGTTCACTGTCACAGACCTAATGCTGCCAGGTGCCTTCCCAGAGATTGTGGCAGCCATTAATATCATTGGGGAGGCAGCATCGGTATTTACAAGGCAGTATCCCAGGCTTGGCTGGAGTCAAGCTAACAGACTTGTAGCTGTTAAGTAACAAATCACTCCAGTGGGTTTTAAGCTCTGTAAACACAAGGCCTTCCCTGTTAAGAGAAGGCTACCGTGCAGAGCAATTAGTGTCTACTAATGCTTTACTGAGGAGACGTGGGGATACATCCTCCAGCCTCCACCAGGATAACTGAGGTGAGAACAGAGCCTGCAAGGATGCTATCACGGGGGTTATTTTATGTATGTGATTGCCTAGTTTGCAAAATCGGAAGAAGAAGAAAAAAAAATACTTCCTGGTGTGTCTTCAAAAGGGACAGTTGAATCTTCGGTCTTGATTTTTATCACCAAATTATTCTGCTTGGCTACTAATGGCAGTTGATAATGGGATCTCAGGAAGGGTTGGGCGAGGGAAGACAGCTGGATGGAAGGGGTGGGTGGTCAGACATTTGTCTTGAGAATGTACTTGGTGAGGATGGGGTACCTGAGGGGGCCCCACCCAGTGCACTTGTCCTGGAAAAGTCACCACACACTCTGTAGCTGAGACTTTCAAGCTCTGGGATCTGACACTCGATCCAGAAAGGCTGCTACAATTCAAGGATAACAAAGGCTGTCTTCTGCCTGAACCTTTCTCTTCTAGAAGATCAGCAACCTAGGGCAAGGCTTCTCCCGGCTGAAGGTGCAGCCCACTGATGGGGGAGGAGCCTTGGACAGATTTTGAACTGAGCACCTCTAAGGTGAACAATTGGAAGAATCCCTTGTTCCTGCCTGTGGCCCCTGCTTTTGAAAGAATCCACTAAACAGGCTGCCCTTTTGGACTGTGTTTGCCCTTGGTTTCTGCTGTCTGTAGCCAAGGGAAGGCCACCCCCAAGCCTTCTTAAGCCAGGCTTCTGGGCTTCCTTTGCGGTGTCTGGGCCCACTGTGTTCAGACTCAACATCCCCTGACTTTAGGTGTGCAGAAGGTGTCTGGTTCATCTGCCCCACTCAGAGCATGGCTTTCCCTGTAACAGGCTCCTAGACCTGAACACAACTGACACGGTGACAGAAGCAGTATTCAGGCCATGGAACCCAGCACGTAGACAACACCACCAGCCAAAACGAAAAAACAAAGACCTAATCCATCAAAGTCCATAGTTCTGGGAAAGTCCCTAATTGTACTAACCTTGGTCTGTTTTTTTGGCTTCTATATAGTTCCGGAGAAAAGGAGGGTCCCTTTCAGAATATTCCAACTGAAGCTGCGGTCTCCTCTGACTTGAAACATCCTGTCCAGGAGGAAGGGGAGGGCCTCAAAGGCCATATAGCTAGCAAAACAAAAGTTTGGAACCTTCTGGAAGTCTTTTCCCCAGGCCTAGAAAAGGAGTAAACATGCCTAGGGAAGGAGACTCTGAAAACCTCGCGAATGCTGTGCAGAGACAACCAGGGCTGCTGTTTCTTTCTGTGAGCCGCGGTTGTCACGTGTGTTGGGATGGATTCCTCGGTTATGCAACTGTTTTGAGTCATCCATGATCTGATACAGAGCCTCTCGCTCATACTCCTGTTAGTAGCCCCAATGAACCAGGGGCCGTTTACGTTTAGTGTATGTAGGAGGAGGGGATCGCTGGTCCAGCGATCACACAACAGAACCCTAGGCTGGAGTCTTCTGGGCCTGGCCTGGGTCCTTAGCCCATCCGTGAGGCAACTGGAGCCAGCGAGGTAGAATAAGCAGATTGGCTGGGCCTGAGTCATGTGCTCATCTCTGGCTCGGATTGCTGTGAGTTGTATTGGTTACTCTGCTGTTACTGTGTTAAAACGCCATGACCAAAAAAGCAACTTGAGAAAGAAGGAGTTGTTAGGCAGCCTGGTCTACAGAGAAGTTCCAGGACAGCCAGGGCTACACAGATAAAGTTCATTTTAACATGCAGTCCCTGAGGGCTGGAGTCCATCATGGCGGGAAGGACGGCAACTGGACAGGAAAGGCATAGTGGTGGCAGGGACAGGAAGCTGGCTGATCACAGTTTCATCCCTGTACAGGAAGGAGAGAGGAGAGGGTGCGGGGGAGGGAGATGGATGAGGCTATAAATTCTCGAAGCTCGCTTTCAGTGACGTTCTTCCTCTAGCAAGGCTCTACCTCCTAAAGGTTCCATAACCTCCCCCAAACTGTACTGGGAACCATGTGTTTAATTATACGAGTTTCGTTCCACAAGAGCAGAATAAAGTGCCATGTGCCAGACAGAGGTAAAGATGTGATCTCACCAAATTCCATGAAGGGGCTGAGCAGTCATACCTTCACCTCACAGGTCATCCAACCTTGGGTCAGGATGCGTTAGCCAATGCGCATCAGTTCTGGCGTGATCAGATCATGACATCAGAGCCGCCTCTGCGGTTTTTCAGCAGTGTATAAACACTGGCACTGTTGGGAGGGCGCTTTCCGGAGGGCTCTAATGCAACTGGTTTAAAATATAAGGAAACCTCTGGAACTTCTTAGTGAAAGCAAAAGAGGCAGGTGTCGCTGGGGGATGCCCGAGCTTCCTGTAGGGAAAGCTGAGTGAAGAATGTAGAAAAAGGGAGGAAAAAGGAAAATGTGTTTTCTTATCGGCATTGCCAGTGGGAGAGACAGAAAGCATCAAATGCCTGGAAAAGTCCGCGCTGGAGAACCGCAGTGTGTGGGCGTTTCCTACACAGCCTCCTGAGTGAGCTGGGCCTTTTCTTTCTTGCTTAAGAAAACATGTCACAGCTAATGGTGTTTGCTAGATTGTTCAGGAGAGAAATATGCAAAAGACCCACTTTGTGAGTCATTAAGTGGAAGCTATCTAAGGGAGTATGTAGTCTCAGTAGCACATTACCTTTTTAATAAGAATAAGCTCACAGAAACGGTGGCCAAGTTAGCTAGTGGTAGACTAGACTAAGAAACTCCAAAATGTGTGTAGGTGTGTGGCTCCAGAGCATGTCACACGGTTGGAGGAAAGGCAAGTTGTTTAATTAATGAGATTAGATTACCTAACCAAGACAAGATTCCTACCTAACCATCTTACAGAAAAGGGACCTCCAATAATATGTGCTAAAGCAGGTGAAACTATGGAGAGATGCTAATAGAAGGAACAGTATATATATATATATATATATATATTCTCTATATATATGTATTCTGAATATATATATATATATATATATATATATATATATATATCTCATAAACTGAAAGGCAAAGGACAAGGACTGAATCAGTATGACACCTCACAGGAATAGCATTCCTTAAAACTCAGCACATACAGATGAGAGGGAGCAGCACTCAGGAGGCAGAGGCAGGCAGATCTCCGTGAGTTCAAGGCTAGCCTGGTCTAGAAACCCTATCTCGAACAAACAAAACAAAAACAGAAAACTTAGCACGTAGGGCGATATGGCTCATCAATTAGGAGCACAAGCACTGGCTGCTCTTTCAGAGGACCAGAGTTCGACTCCCTGTACCCATAAGGACCACTTGTAACCTCAGCTGCAAGGTACCTTCTGAGGCCAGAAGAGGGCGCCGTCTACCACAGTACCCAAGTAGCTAGGCTTACAAGCCTACATTCATGTGGTCTTATTCTGTCTATATGTTTTGGTAAACACACACACACACACACACACACACACACACACACACACACACACA
>NW_021604586.1:3324891-3328804 GCF_004785775.1 Grammomys surdaster
CACACACACACACACACACACACACACACACACACACACACACACACCACTGCCAAGAGCAAAGTCAAGGCACTTTTCCCTTGTGTTTTTGTTGAGTCTAACTTTTAAGTTTTCAAGGTTTTTGTGAGACAGGGGTCCATCTGTGTGGATATCAAGTTTTCTCAACATCACTTATTTTTTAAGATTGTATGTAGGTGTGAGTACACTGTCATTGTCTTCAGACACACCAGTAGAGGGCATCAGATCCCATTACAGATGGTTGTGAGCCACCGTGTGGTTGCTGGGAATTGAACTCAGGACCTCTGGAAGAGCAGTCAGTGCTCTTAACCACTGAGCCATCTCTCCAGATGGCTCACACTGGAGAGATGTGACTTCTTGAACATCACTTCTTAAACAGACTGTAGTCCTGGGCTCTCTATTCCGTTCTATTGGTCTGTGTGTCTCTTTCAGTGTCCATGTTGTGCAATATGCTTACTAAACTTTTTGTTAGGGAGTGGGGAAGGCACTGGTGCAGTGGAGACGTGTGGGGGATCAGAGGACAGCTATGTTGAGTCAGTTCTCCCCTTCTATCTTTATGTAGGTCCCGGGTATTGAACTCAGGTCTCCAGGCTTTTACCGCAAGCGCCTTTAACCACTGAGCCATCTCACTTGCCCCAACTGTGTATAATTTTGAAATAATAAATTACAGTTCTGTCCATTTTGTTTTACTTATTCAGAATTGTTTTGGCTTTTCGTGGTATTTTATTTCCATATAAATTTTAGGACTCCTTTTATTTCTACGAAGAATGTCTTTGGGGCTTCGGTACAGATTACACTGATCCGTGAATCACTTTGGGGCTTATGGGAATTTTAACAGTATTAAGTCCAATCCACACACACGTGACAGCTCTCCGTCTACGTAGGTCCTCTGCAATTGCTCCATCGGCCTTTGCCACTTCTTATCGTGCAAGATTTACACCTCTTTAGTCAAATTTATTCCTAAGAATTTTATTCTTTTGTTGCAATTGTAAATGGGACTATTTTCTTCATTTTCTTTCTGGAAAGTCTATATAAAGGAATGGCACTTTGTTGTAGATTGACTCATATCCTGCAACTTTACTGTATTTGTTAATCACAGCAGTTTTTGTTGAGTCAGTGTGTGTGTGTGTGTATGTATATGCATGTGTGTGTGTATATATGTATATGCATGTATGTGTGTGTGTGTGTGTGTGTGTGTGGTCATGTTATCTGCAAATGTCTGTTGCTATGACAAATGCTAACAAGAGAGCAGCCCAGGGAGGAAATGGTTTATTTTTCTTACACTTCCAAGTTGCAGCCCATCACTGCAAGAAGTCACGGCAAAAGCAGAGAGAACAAGGCCCAGCATGGTGCACACACCTTCAATCCCAGCACTCAGGAGGCAGAGTCAAGTGGATCTCTGTGAGTTCAAGGTCAGCCTGGTCTACAAAGTGAGTTCCAGGACCACCAGGATCAGAGAGACCCTGTTTTAAAAACACAAAAACAAGAAAAAAAATAAGTTAAATTTAAGAGAGCGGAGGGAATAAATAAATGCATGGATCCTTGCTAGTTCTAAGTTAGGTTTCTCTTCCATTTTCCTATTCGTTTATTCTGCCTACAGGATGGCGCCGCCCACAGTGGGCTGGGTCTTCCTACCTCAGTGAGCAATTAAAATTATCTCTCAGAGACATATGTGCCTGTAGGTATGACAATCTAGATTTAGGTAATTCCTCACCAAGACTCTTCCCAACAGTCACGGTGATAGTTAGAACTAAACAGCACAGAACTGCAGAGATGGCTCAGTGGTTAGAACTACTAGTTGTTCTTGCAGAGGACCCAGGTTCAGGTCCCAGCACCTGAATGCATGGTAGCTTACAACTATCTATAACTCTAGTCCCAGGAGATCTTCTGCAGGCGCCAGACATGTACACAGTGCAAGAACATACATGCAAGCAAAATACCAATGCACACAAACTAAAAAGTTATTATTAAGTTTTTTTCCAAAAAAAAAATGTTATATTGGAATAGTTCTACAAATTGCTATTTTCAAAGAAAAATGAACAGAAACTGCTCAGGAAGGCAGATAAGTAAACAAGTGTGTAGTGATTTAAGGATCCACCCATGTTTCTCTTCATTCCAGCAGAAGCGGGCTGCCAGGCAGCTCGAGCCCAGTTTGCCCTTTGATACTTGAGTTGCTTATGATCGAGGAGGCATGAGCTTTCAAGAACTCTTCAACTTGTTTTATCTTCGTAGCTGGAAAAGGATCAGCACCAACAGTCAAGCGGAAGGGGAGCACAGTTTTAAAAAGAAGGACTTCAGGACCCAGAATCTGGGCAGACGGGTGTCTATGGCAGAGCTGAGGGGTTCATGGACCTTGGAAGTGTCTGTCTTTCTTTCCCTTTCTTTCTGTCATTTCTTAAGAGCTTTGGGAAGGGATACTTAAGGACAATATAGTTTGCTGGTGTTTGGAAACTGCAAGAAATCGTGAAAAGCTGAGACTCTCCCGTGGCTTCCTCCCCAGGTGGGTCTTCAAAGTCCCTTACCTCTTCTGGCTTCCTTTTCTTTTTGCCAGGCTGCCATGTGCAAGAGAATATTTTTCATTCGAGTCTGTGCCCTGGGTCGTCCATAGATGGTGATTTCAGCTCAGTTCCCAGAGTTACCCGAGTCCACTCTTATCAAGACCTGGGTCATCCACTCTATTTCCGACATGTCGGCTTGGTCTTGGCCAGTGATCCTTCCTGCCACCGAGGCTTCCGTTTAGAACACCACAGGATTGCTGAGTTCCTCACTTGGGAACCACCAGGGCCACGTGCCAAGTCGAGAGGACACAAGCAGGACGCTGAGCAGCTTCTGAGAGTAAGGGTCTGGCTTGGTGTGAGCATCAGCCATGAGGATCTCGTACTGGAACCCTCAGAGTGCAAGCACAAGGAGGGGCCTATTATTTGGGGTTGAAACCTCCCCCCCAAAAAATTTTTAAAATTATTAAAAAATTATATAAAAATTATATAAAAAATTATTAGTTTTTTTTAAAGACAGATTATCTATTATATAGCCTTGGTTGCCCTAAAATCTCATACATAGTTCTCAACTATATCTCTGAGTCCTCAAACTCACTGAGGTCTGCCAGTCTCTGCTTCCTGAGTGCTACCTTCAACTGTCAGCTTACTGTCAGGCCTAAAGATAAACTCCATTTTCCCTAATTCCAAAAGGCAGTCCAGATATGCAGAAATGGGCTCAACCTAGACTATAGAGGATTTGGGGTGGTTAGACAAAAGCCAGCATTCCTCGGGGACTTGTGAAGTCACTTCCCTTCTACCAAATGGAACTATTTCTCTTATCACTGGCAGAGGGATCAACTAGCTACCTGAGGCAGTGTCTGTTACCGTACCAAAGTGTATGCTGGCCTCTAGGCTCCCTCTGTGTCACAAGTAGCTATTACTGTTTTCAAAGTCCATGCTGGCATTCTAGCATGAAAGAACAGGGCCCCATTCCAGACTTCCTCAGGAATGCCAAACCTGACCACGGACGTGAACCAACCAGCCAAACAAACAACAAACAAAAACATGTGCAAAATAGTTCCCCCAAGGCCCTTGGAGACAAAGATCTTGGTGATGTAGCCTTACTGTGTCTATATGTTTTCTTCCCAACTTCTCTGGATGGGAACAAAACCAGGCAGCCTCCTCCCCTACCCTAAACTTTCTCCAGTTCTCTGGAACTATCTATTCTCCTTACAACCCTGCCATTTCAGCTATGCCTACTGGAGCTCCTCTCTCTCTCTCTCTCTCTCTCTCCCTTCCTCCCTCCCTCTCCCTCTCTCCCTCTCCCTCCCTTTCTCTCTCTCCCTCTCTCTTTCTCTCTCTCTCTCTCCTTCTCTCTCTCTTGCTTGCTCGTTCTCTCATTCTCTCTCTCTCTCTCT